>NW_024885089.1:668299-796332 GCF_019232065.1 Centrocercus urophasianus | reverse complement strand
AGGGGGCCGGCGCCGCGCACCAATCCGCGCCCGGCCGGGCCCCCGGGGCGGGGAGAGCGCCGGTGGGGGGGGCGAAGCGCCGCCGCCGCCGCGCCGCCGCGTGGGGGAGAGCGGCCGCCGGCACAGCGCAGCGCAGCTCGGCGCGGATCGGCTCGGTTCGGCATCGCACGGATTAATACGGCACAGCGTGGCTTGGCAAAGCATGGCACGGCTCGGCATGGCTCGGCTCGGCATCGCAGGGCTTAGCACGGTGCTGCTGGCACAGCTCAGAACGGCATGGCGTGGCTCAGCCGGTGAGGTTTATCATGGCGTGACTTGGCTTGGCTGGCACGGTTTATCATGGCACGGCACAGCTTAGCAGCCACAGCACAGCTTAGCTATGCACAGCTTGCCGTGGCACGGCACAGCTTGGCACCTCGTCCCTGCAGGATGACCCTTCTGGCACCCTGCCTTGTGCACACCCAGCACACGGTGAAGCTGCTGCCAGGTCAGCAGTGTCGCCCGAACCTGAGTTGCCAACACGGTTTGCACGTGTACATATTTATTTTGCACATAATGTAATCACCAGCATTAAACTCCTTTTATCAGCAGGAGCACTTGGCTGTGGCAAAGTGTTTCCTGCTGTTGTAGGAAAAGGGTATGTGGGCACTGAATGTTGCATGCTGTCACCTGTCCTTGGGGTGCACCTGCAGTGGGGAACCAACCCCACAAAAAGTGCCATTTGCTTACACTGCAACCTGCAGCACTTTCACTGGTTTTCCACTCTCTTTCATTTACACTCTTAAACATTTCCCAGTATCAGTGCATCCTCCCATGGGTTCCATCTGAGAGAGAGGAACTGGAGGGACTGAGTTCACGGTGCATGGAGGTGATGCTGGAGCACAGAACCACCTCTGGTTTCAGGGTCGCTGCTGCAGGGTGAGAAACAGAGACGTGCAATGAAACACACCACCTCCTGGCAGATGCTTTATGTTCCAACAGTGCTGCCATTACTGAGCCCACAGGGTCGCCTCTCACAAAGCTGTGTGCTCTGGACTCTGGGAAGTGGCTCTGTTGGGTCCACCATCACCAGCATGGCCTTGATACAGCCCAACGCTGCTTCTCCTCTGCTATCTGCTATACTGACTGCTGGGCTGTCAATGTCCCCTCTTTGGGGGCTTTTCTTCTTTCCCCCTCAAAGCTGACCTCAAAACTGATGCAGGAGGAGAGACCTCTGTTCAAAGGAGCCATTCAAGTCCAAAGGAAAGAGGAAAAAAAGTCTGTCCTCAAACTAATTCAACTTGTGTTCCAACAACAACACGGCATTAACAAACTAAGATAATGCTCCTATAACAGAAAGAGCACAAAACACAGACCATGGCCAATGCACTGTGTAGCCCTTGGTGCTTTTATACTCTCATTTTTGTGAGGTTTTGTTGCTATATCTGTAAGAGCACTAGACGTTGGCCATGGTCAATGCCCTCAGTGTTCTTATTCCCTATGTTTGGTCTTTTGGGTTTTCTGCTCTATCAGTAAGAGCACAAAATGTAGTCCATGGCCGATGCGTTGCGTAGCCCTTGGTGCTCTTCTTCTCCATTTTTGGTCTGCTGGGTTTTCTCCTGTACCAGTAAGAGCACAAAATGTACTCCACAACCGATGCGTTGTGTAGCCCTTAGTGCTTTCATTCTCTATTTCTGATCTTTTGTGTTTTCTGCTCTACCAGTAAAAGCCCCAGGCGTAGACCGTGGCCAATGTGTTGCGTAGCCCTTGGCGCTCTTCTCTATTTTTGGCCTTTTGGATTTTCTCCTGTACCAGTAAGAGCACAGAATGTACTCCATAGTTGATGCATTGTGTAGCCCTTGGTGCTTTCGTTCTCCATGTTTGGTCTTTTGGGTTTTCTGCTCTACTAGTAAGAGCACCAGGCACAGACGATGGCCAATGTGTTGCGTAGCCCTTGGTGCTCTTCTTCTCTATTTTTGATCTTTTGCTTTTCTCCTGTACCAGCAAGAGCACAAAATGCACTCCACGACCAACACAATCGCACGGCCTTCGATGCTCTTATTCCCTATTTTCGGTCTTCTGGTGTTTGCCAGGTCCCACTGTGGCCCCATGGAAGCGGTGCCAACAGCCACACTGTGCCCATGGCCCCACGGCCGCTCCCCAGCTCCGTGCCGCTCGGATCGCAGCAGAACAAACGCATAAAAATGATCTTATTTATTACAGGAGACATGTTTTAAAACAACTGACAAAATTGCAAGATGTAAAACGACAAGCGAGCGCTTTTTCTTTTTTAAACCCATATAGACTTCTGGCAATGATAAAAATAGTGTTTTCCTTTTTAAAGTTGGAATTAATCTTTCTTTCGAAAGCAATCATGTAGCGGGAGAGGCAGGAAGACGCTCAGATATTAACTGGTGCTTGCTGGGTGATGGTTACTTATGGGAGAGCCGGTGGCCGCTTTCCTCTGCAGGGCGATTCACATTAAAGCACGGCGCCAACATTAAAGGAAAAAGGTGAGATTCTTTTTTTTTCTGTTTCGTTTTGTTTTGTTTTGTTTTTTTTTTTCCCCCTGCTCCCTTGATGTGTGACTAACAGCTGTTTTTCCCCTCGACAAATCAGTGGGGTCTTCCTGTTGTTGATGTAATGAAGCTGTTTCCTGGTGTGAAATTCTGCAGGATGAATGGCGCGAGGGGGGAGGAGAGCGTCGCCCACTTATCAAAGCTGCGCCGTGCTCGGGGATGGGCAGCAGATCAAAACGCACAGCGTGGCTGACACCGGGGCACTTTGACATCGCTTTGGACTCCTTTCACTGTTTGTCTTCCCGTGCAACGCTGCTGTGTCAGCGTGGGTTGAGCCGGCCTCCGTTTGCACGGCGGCGGTTGAGCGGTGCCGCCTCGTGCCTCGGTTTCCCCATCGGTGAGGTGAGGATTTGAGCAGAGCCTCCGCCGCAGCGTTCAGCATCACAGCTCTCTGGGGGTGATGCACCCCTCTCCATATTCCATCGGGCCGCCACTGCGGGTGGGTCCAGCCCTCAGCATCACTCATACCTCTGTTTCCTTTAGTTCTTTGCCAGTGTTAGTTAATTAAACTATGCAAATTAAAACAACTTAATTTATATAATATCAGTGCCGGAGCCTCAAACCATTTGGTGTAGCTCATCTGGCACGTACGTTACATAAAATGTTTGGAGCGGCTCTAATAAAAATGAAAAAGGCTGTAAATCAAGTTTAATTTATTCATTTTCTGTACGGTATTAAAGCATGCCAAAATCAGATTATTTATGAGCCCTTCATAACAATAGGCATTTTTATTGGTTGCAAATGACAAAAGGGTTTCTCAGAGGGATTTTTTTTTCTCCCTTTAAATTTTTTGAATGCCTTTTCAGAAACATTTATTTGTTTGGACGCTATGATCTCAAAGAAAAATGTTTAATCATTGATACAGTAAAAATAATTTATATTTAGATGCTGAAAAACACACCAGGCTTTCAAACATAAATACACGCAGATAATCCAACCCAAAGGCTCCACGTCTCTGCGCACCGTGGGCCGCAGCGAAGAGCTGTGATTGAGACCCACTTTCCTAAATTCCTCCTTTTCTGAATGGGGATCTCCTGTAAGTCTTGTCAGAAGGACATTTGGGATGTTTTCCTATTAATGATGAGCAGGGTAGGTTGCAGAGCTCTGCGCTCCTCTCCTGGCCCATCAAATTCTCAGTGCTGCGACTGCATCCCGTGAGCTCTCCTACCTGCTCAGGTGGAGCAGCTGTGCTGGTGAATGGTGGAAGCACAACTTGGCCTTTGCCTCTCCACCACTTCAGCTGCCTTTCATCCACTCTCTGGTACAGGAGGAGCAAGAGCTCGGGATGGGTGAGGGCTCCCCGCAAAGCACTAGGGGCAATGCTGGCACCCTTCATGCACCCCATCCTATCATCATCCCCACTCCATCACCATCTCCATCTCATTGCCATCCGCATCCCCACTCCTATCCCCATCCCCACTCCCATCCCCATCCCAGCTCCCATCCCCATCCCAGCTCCCATCCCCATCCCAACTCCCAACCCCATCCCAACTCCCATCCCCATCCCCATTTCCATCCTCATTCCCGTCCCCACTCTCCCCATCCTCGCTTCCATTCCATACCCCCTACAAGGGAAGGGCTTTCTCCTTGCCTGGCCTGGCCAATCCTGAGAAAAAAAAAGGAAGAGAAAAAGAGGGAAACCCCTCCCCGGGAGAATTAGCATCCAGGCTCTGTCAGTCACAGGGAGCTTTTGGTAAAAGGGGCCCCTTGTCAACCTCTGCCTTTGATGTGACTGGGACGGAGGTGCTCAATTAAAAGCCTATCAGTCTGTAAGTAAATCAACGCCTATCAGGCTTGTCACATCAAACAAACGATTATTGCACGAACCCACCCACCCCATTAATCTGGCTGTTCCTTCTTGACAGCTCAGGGTCAGGGCACTGTAAATCCTGCACTGGATTGCAGCCACCTGGAGCAGGATTAAAGCAGCCCTGCAGCACGTGCTGCTGTGCCCAATTACCGCCCGGCGCCGGGGGTTGCAGGGTGCAAGGTGGGGATCCCAACAGTGCTGTGATGTGCAGGGTGGAATGGTGCTGCATTGGCACCAGGGATGCTCTGAGTGCTGGACCAGCAGCAGCAGCAACCATTTGGCTGCTGGGATAATGGGAGCAGCCCCAGCATGGCTCCTGGTTGCTCTGGGAAGGTGTTGTGAGTGAGGATGGTGCTCCAAACAACCATGAGCTCGTATGTGCAGAGGGTCACAGCTGCATCGCAGTGGCTGCTATGAAGGATGTCAACCCCATCCCATCCAAAGCAGGACAGGTGTCTTCAGCAGACGTGCTCATGGAGTGTGCATGGAGCACCTCACAGCTTGCATGGAGCAGGGCTTCACCTCTTGGTAACTCACACACTGGAAGAACCCCAGGGGCTTTGCCCTGGGTCTGAGTTAGCAGGAGTGATGCTAACCCGGCCGTGTGTTCCCATGGGGGGCTCAAGCCCTGGTGTTGTCCCATGAGGACAGCACTGGGGAGCATCCAGGGCTGTGGAGCAAACAGCTGAGCTGGGCACTGCACAGGGCTGCAGAGAACAAGTGGCCCATTCAGGCCAGGCATCAGCTCAACTCCATGCACTGCCCCAGGGCAGCTGGAGCTTGTGATTTCCCCACACAGAGGCGAGGGCTGTTTTGGGAGAGGAAAAACCTCGGATCACATGAGGGCACGGAGTGGGGCAGGCGCATGGGAGAGCGCAGCCGGGCTTTGCTGTGTGCTGGAGCTGCCCGTGGCTGTGGAGCTGATCCCAAAGGCATGAACACGAGGTGATACCGAACAAGAGGCAGACTGCTTTGATATGGGATGTGGCGTCTCCTACTGATAAGTGGTATCACAACCAATGGGTCCCCATCACCCTCACTGCCACCCGTCAGACCCCAGCAACTCTCCTTTCCCCACATCTGGTGACACTCCTGCAACCCACACTGATGGTGGCACCCAGCTCTGTCCCAGGGGTGCCCAGGGGAGCCTGGCCCTGGGGGTTGCCTCCCACCCATGATCAATGCTGAGTTTAAGTAAGGTTTATTGGTATCCGTAATTTAACATGACATATTTCTAGCACGAATTACTCTGAGATCATCTTCTGCATAAAATATGACAGGAATCTTTTAAGTGCAAGCATAGCCCTCAGTTAATTTAATAACTGAGATGGAAAATGGAATAGCATTAAATTTAATATTATACATAATGCTCCTACACTTCCTTCACCTGCTGCTGGCAGCATTTGTTTTCCCTTCTCCCTCATCTGCAGCCCAACTCATCCTGCAGCTCTGACCCCATGTGAAGGCAATGGGTCTCCATGTGAAGGCAGTGGGGTGCTCCTCCACTCCCCCCACCTCAGTGTGAAGTGGGAGCCATGAGGCTGAGAGGCCACAGCACGAATCCCTGCCCTCCCTGCAGCACCCAGCAGTGCTTGGCACAGGACCCTGTGCTGTCGGTGGTCCCATGGCTGTGCTGCTCTGCTCAGCTGTGACCGTGTGCTGCTCCTTCCCGAGGGTCTCCCCAGAATGACCTGTTTCATATGCTGCATGCTGAACAACAGCACGGATGGCCTTCATGGCCGTGAAACAAAACAGCTCTTTATGAAGAAAAGTTTTCCCCAAGCAGCCTGCA
Source organism: Centrocercus urophasianus (assembly GCF_019232065.1). Lineage (NCBI taxonomy): Eukaryota > Metazoa > Chordata > Aves > Galliformes > Phasianidae > Centrocercus > Centrocercus urophasianus. The sequence continues at coordinate 790,172 of NW_024885089.1, read as the reverse complement.
GCTGGCACCTGGCCCTGCGCACGCCGGCCCATCCAGGGCTCCTCTTCCAAACTCTTCCCTTTTGTCCACCAGCTCTGTGCAGGCAGCCACCAGCAGCAAGATCCAGCAGCAATAACTCAGTGCACTGATAAAACCAGACCTTGCTGCAGGACAGGGCTGCTTCAAAGGTGGAGGAGTAGTTACATGAGAAAGACTTGGAATACGATGGCGCCTAACGATGCGCCTGGTGAGTGCAGCCAGCCGCGAGGCCAGCGGCAAACAAGGGGTTAACTCAAATCGCACCAGCTAATTCACCCCTCAGCTCAAAGCTCCGAGCAGAGAGGAGGACAGGAGATAATTGCTGGGCGAGCAGAGCCTACTTGACCCGGCGAGCCCGTCCCTGTTCGTGTCTCGCTCTCGCCCTCTGTGCTCAGTTTCGCTGCTGATCTCTGGGCCGCTGCTCTCCATCAACGTCTGCAGAAAATACTCCCGCTGTAATTAGCCAAATGGCCGCACCTCACCCCCAGCACGCTGCTGGCAGTGATGGAGCTGAGCTGCTTCTGCAAGAAACTGCCCAACGGCTGCACGGGGCAGAGTCCCACCTCCCCATCCCATGCGTGTTGGCACCAGCGGCGTGCAGTGGGCACTCAGGGTGTGCACTGGTACTGTTGATGTGCACTGGGTACCAGGGATGTGCTCTGGGCTCTGACAATGTGCAATGGTATTGGGGTTGCATACTGGTGTCCCCGCTGGGGACAGGGGGACAAGGGGTCACAGCATCCTGGGGTGTCTTTGCCAGGACACTCCACACCAGGTTTTCTGCTCACTGCAGGATTTGAGAGCTCGGCAAGTGCTCGGTGAGTGCCCATGCACTGCAGCAGTGATCAATACAGCTCTCAGCTTCACCCCTTAGCACCAGCACAGAGCAGTCTGGGAGCTGCTACGGACGGGGGCTGCCGGCAGGATCCATCCTGCAGCCCCATCTGCTCTGGCTCAAAGGGCTGAGATGGAGCTCTGCGCTGCAGTGAAATGGGTGTTGGAGGGATTAGGGCAGGAGGGGCCGGCGCTGCTGGGAGCAGAACGGACTCTTTATCAGAGAGAAGCAGAGCCTGACAGCGCTGTAACTCCCACTTCTTAAGGAGATGAGCTTGCAGTAAAACAAGGAGCACGTGAGAGGTGAGCAGACAAAATGGCAGAGCCCTGTGAGCCCAGCACCAGCCAGAGCACAGCTGAACAGAGGGAGCACTCAGCAAAGCCCTGCCTGTTGGAGCGGCACTGCTGCTGCGCCGCTGCCAGAACAGTGCTTTACTGTAACTTGGAAAGTTTCGTGCATGGGTTTCAACACCTCACTCTCACACCACATAATGCAAAAGCTAATTCTACTTTCAGGCTGATGTCAACATTCCCCTTTATTGCCACGGCGAAATGTGAAGACTACATTAATTTGCATTTGCTGTGTGCAAGTAACGCGTTCCAGATCATCGTGGTAACTCCTCAAAGGTATAGAAGAGAATTTCCTGGATCGTGTGCTGGATGGAAAAAGCTGCTGGGATCCAGGAGAAGGAAACGGCATTGTGTGTTTTCATAACTCCACCTGGAAGCGGTGCAGAGGAGCGGGGGAACAAAGCGGGGCTCTGCACACTGTTGGTGCACGGAGGATGCGGGGTCTGAGCAACAGAGCACCGAAATCCACGGGCAGGGGCACAGCTGCACCACGAAGCCTTTAACACGTCCTTCCTCCATAAGACAAATAAGCCGTTGCTAACTGGAAGTCACGCCGCTCTTACTTGGAGCAACGTGCTGAGCAGACGGGCGCTGGGGCTGAGATAATGATGACCCTTTGTGCGTGGAGCTGACGGATGCATCGCGCCCCGCGCGGAGCTCACCTCACACCCACAGTAAATCACGGGCGCTGAGCTCAGTGCTCCATGTGCACGTGGCCGTGGTGCAGAGCTGGGGTGGGTTTCCCATTGCCCCGAGTGATGGCGGTGATCTCACATCCCAGCACCACGGGGAGGAGGTGGGAATGGGGTCCTGGGGAGCCTCGTACCTCCATCACCCCAAACCCTACGCGCTGATCCCGCGGTGCTGCATGGGAGCGATGGATTCATTTCCGTTTATGATCTGTGATGATGATACCCCTGAAGGATAAAAGTCTATACATAATAATCTCTCTCTTCAGCTTTGTTAACAACTTCAATTAACAGAGAGCTGCGTAATGCTTCATCAGCCGTTTGGATTACAGATGAAATTAAGCCATCATATTTATGAACTGCGCGGAGAGTTCGAGGAGGACTCCACATATTTTACGTTTAATAACTTGCCCTCTCCTTTTATTTATAATGCTAATAATGATTTGGTGGCTGCTTTGGGGGGAAAACATAAATGACAAAGCGAGCAGTCAGGGGTGAGCTGTGCTTTATGGGCTTTGCCTGTTCCCTCACGTCGAGCACAGGGCTCCTGTGCTGCCATTGCACTGCGCTCAGCTCTTCTCCAACCTGTGTGGGGCATGTTTAACCCACGGAGCACCCCCAGTGAAAAGAAACCTCTGGTTTTGGGACTGCCCGTGCTCCTTCCATAGGGTGCCAGTTGGATATCCTTTTGCACAGCCCATTTCTTCCCATCCTGTAGGGTTGCTCGCAGCGGAGCCGCGAAATGGGGATGGAGATGGCACAGTGGAGACCATGGGACCACGTGTTGGTGCCACATCCATGCTGAATCCGTGCCCCACAGCATATCCCAAGCACTGGCACGCAGAGGGGCTGGGCATGGTTAATTAATGTGAACAAAGACTGAAGCCCAAAAGATGGGGAGCAGCACACTGAAAGATGACGGCTGGCAAAAATCATTAGGAGCATCTTTCAACAATCCATACGCCGCTATCGATCCCCTTATAGATTATGTTCCTTTCCCCTTTTTTGCTGGATCTTCTGGATCGATACGGCAAGTGCATCGAGACTGTAGCAACACATTTAAAACCTTATAAAAGGTTATTTAGTTGCTAACGGTGCAGCAGTTTCTGCAAAGCCTGCCAAAAGGTTACAGCTTTTTGGGCATCATAAATTACGGACGACGGGGAAAAAAAGTAAGTGCGGTTTTCTTTATTGTCTCGGTGATGGATGGGCTCCCGAACAAGACACAAAATACATCATATCACCTTTAATGGGACCACATTTCTGTAGCCATAACTCACAATTTTAAAATAGAAAATGGTGAAATATGGCGTTGTATATTCCACTCCTGACATATTTATGAGTCCTTCCCTTCTTATAAATACAGTGATTGCTATTTCAAAGCAGCGTGTCAGGTATGAGCAGAGCACAAACAGCTGCTGCGATTGAAAAATTATAGCCAGAGTTGGACGTTTTCAAAAACTCTCTCTAGCAGCAGTAAATTTACAATGTTTGCACTAACTGTTATTAAAACCAAATCCATATCTTGGCAACAGGAACCCACCGCTCCGGCGCAGCTGGCGTGGCAGCACGGGGCCGCGTGGGGAGAACCCTGAGCACTGCTGCATGGGGCTGAGCCCCACGTCCTGCCCCACTGATGTCCCCATGATGGGGTCCCCAGGAGCTCCGTTCCAGCTCAGGACTGGGCACGTGTTTTCAGGCAGTGCCGTTCCCGTATCGATGCTTCCATGCATTCTGCAGGTTGTGCTCCTCTCCAGGAACCCTCCTGAACGTCGCTGGCCTCTGGGAGCACTGGGAACTCTCCGGCCTCATTTAAGCACATAAAAGGCCTCTAATTAGCTTTTTGTTTAGTCCGATTATGAATGGGAGTTTTGACCTTTCAAAGTGATTCGCTTCTTAAGCGAAGGAATTGGCATCGTATCAGTTTCTGTCCTGCACCACACTGCTTTGGCCCTTTAGCTTTCCTTTCCCCACTTCGGCCCCATAAGCTGCCCCCATCCCCCCACCCCCAGGTGTGGGACTGAGGCTGTGGGGTCTCCATCCACCTCCCACCCTCCGAGCACTCTTTGTGTCAGCAAAATTCAGAGCCTTTTATCTCCCATTTACATTCCTTTATCAGGGCAAGGCCCTCCAGAGGTGCATTTTATTACCCTGGGTTATTAAACAAAAACTTTTTGATAATGAGAGGCTGGGAGCTGCTTGCTCACCCCACTGCTGCCGCGTTATCGGAGCCGTCCCCACGCAGTTATTGCTCTGGGGTCTCTCCTATCTCTGGTTCAGATTAGCCAGCCCCACTGCGAGATGCCCTGTCTCCTGCATGGTGAATAGAAAGAGATAAATTCTTGCACGGAGTAAGCCTTTTTGGAGAACTGCTCCTGAGAGCTGGTGGCTTTGGGGATGAATGGGAAGGGGAGGATCAAGGATTTGCAGATAATCACTGCCCTTGCCTTTCCTCTTGGATAGGAGGAGGTTGCAAGCCCAGAGTGGGACTGGGACAGGGGAAGAACTGCCCCTAAGAGAAGTGTCATTCCCACATCTCATTCCATCCCATCCAACCAAACCCATCCCACCCCATCCCTTCCCATCAGATTACCTCACATCTCACTTTGCTTTGTCCCACTCCATTCCATTCCATTCCATTCCATTCCATTCCATTCCATTCCAGACCTTCCTATCCCAACATATCCAGTCCCATCCCATCCCACCCCATCCCATCCCACCCCATCCCATCCCATCCCATCCACCCCATCCCATCCCATCCCATCCCATCCCATCCCATCCCATCCCATCCCATCCCATCCCATCCCATCCCATCCCACCCCATCCCATCCCATCCCATCCCATCCCATCCCATCCCATCCCATCCCATCCATCCCATCCCTTCTCACTTTACTTCCACCCACCCCATCCCATTCCAATCCATCTCTACAGCCCCCCATCCACTCCGTGAGCCTCTCATGGAGGCTGCAGAGCCCAGCAGTGATTTCTGCACTAAGAGCCCCAAGTGTCCCCACCCCCTGTGACCCCACATCCCCCGCCTGCAGCCAACCCCCGCCTCCCACAGCCTCCCCCCTCCCCAAAGCAGAGTCTGCAATATTTTCTTCCCTGCACACATGCGAAGACCTTTGAGTTGACTGCTCTGTTTTATAACATTGCTGTTTCCTGGCCTGGCTTTATTACATCTGTTCTTTGGGGTATGGTGTTATAAATTGGGTATGTGATGACGTGTAATCACTAACTGCAAAGCCAATACATTTTCGCTGCAACAGCAGCAAGACAAATAAAGGAGAGAAGGAGAGGCTGGCGAGGCTCTGACAAAGGGAGATATATACACAGGCACACACTGTTATAATTTAAACATCTGATTGGGGATTGAAAGCAGTGTTATCCTAATGGAGCGGGGCTCTGCTGGTGCTTGGATGGTGCAGCCGAAGGCGGAGCGGGTGGAGCAGCAGAGATCTCTTGTGCAACTGTACAAATGTGGCTGAGATGGGATGAGAGATAAACGGGAGAGGGACGGAGGGAGGCGGCCGCTGCAGCTCCAGCTGTACCTGCATGCTGCTGCGCTGCTTCATCATGATAAATGCCATCGGAAAATCAATCCGCTGTGTACTTTTGGGAATTACAACTATCATTTTGGTGTGATTTATCTGCTGGATAACACGGGCAAGGGCTCTTTGTTCATCATTTTGAAAGTTCATTTAAAATTGCTTTGAGTTCCTGGGTTTGTGACGCAGCCGGTGGGTCTCTGCTCAGCAGCACGATGTGCAGGGGGAGAGGGGTTGCCTCATTCCTGAACCTGCATGGGGCTGTGACTGGGGTCAGTGTGTGCTGGGTGCTGCCAGCTGTTCCCTCATTCCCTTTTTCAGCAGCCCAACCTGTTTGTCCTGCCCTCCTGCTTGCATGGATACGAGCATTTCCCATGGAGTTGGAGGGGACAGCATAGGATTGGGACAGCAATGTGCAGTGTTGGCATGGGGGACAGAGGGGGCCATGAGAATGATCTGGGCTGGGAAGAGGCTTTGAGGCCTCTCGGAAGGGCACCCACTCTCAGGCTGTGTTCCCAGCACCTAAAAACAGTGCTGGCTCTGCACATGTACTTTTTTATGGTTGTTTATACCAGGTGTGCGCTCCGGCATCGGGGGCTTTAATTACAAGGAGGAAGAAATGCTCTCTGTGGTTTTGCATTACAGGCTGGAGCATAAACCTCAAATAAATCACGTGGGAAGCAGTTGACAGTGAGCAGAGGCTGCTGAGGGGAGAAAGCCAGGACACAGCAGCTTCCCTGCAGCCGGACCCCAATGTGGGTGCAAAGCGGGGCCCACTGCGTGGCAGAGCAGCATGGTGCAACGCTGTGCAATGCCTTGCAGTGCTGTGCAATGCCGTGCAGCACTATGCAATGCATGCAGCACTGTGCATTGCCATGCAGCATTGTGCAGTGCCATGCTCCTCTTGTATGCCAGCACCAGCGCTGCTTCCTCTCCGCTTGGGACCCGTTGCCCCTTGCATGCCTGTGCTTTGCTGCTGCCCTGCCTGTCCCCTGCCCCCAGCCAGGCTCCCATTGCAGCTCCCTTCTGGTTTTCATTACCCTCCTCTGAGCTGAAGGCGAACAGCCTAATTTGGAATAACAGCCGAGTGAGTGCGAAGGGGAAAAATCCTGCACTCTCTCTTTTCCTGAGCTAATCCCCTGACAAATTCTGCAGGGCCCTGGCTGAGGGCTTGTTCCAGAGATGTCCCTGATTGAAATGGAAATACTCCCCTCTCCTCTCCCTTAAAGGAGAAGCTTCCCTGTGTTTATAAAGCCTTCCAAGGGTTTATGATTTTATTTTCATGGCCGGCCTTCCCCAGGAATGTGGCAGCTGGCTCAAGGGCTGCAGGAAGCACTGCTGCCCATAAACCCCTGCACTCAGCGCTCCCTGGCTGACATTGTCATGAAACAAAAATATTCCTGATGCTTATCAGAGCCCCACATCAAAGGCACTGGGGCCATAAATCTCCCAGAGACAGCGCTGCGCACTCCAAATCAAAGCAGCTCTCTGGGTTGACAGTGTACCCTACACATGAGGGGGATCCTGGGGGCCCCAGCGTTGGGTTTGCACCAACAAGGTGAGAGAACCAGGCTCATTTCATCCCCAACCAGGGTTAACTCCACTTAAAATCAGGTGTGTGCGTGTGCATGGATGGAGAAGGTCCTGAGCAAAGCGAGCATTGGTGATGGGTGACCCCGATGTCCCTGGCCCAGGCAGGCTGACAGCACTGTGCAGCTCTCCCTGCTTTTGTTGCCAGCTGGAGCCAGGAGCGCTCCTGCAGATCGTTTCAATTCGGGTAAATCAGCGCTTTCCACTCCCCAAAGGATATTTCCCACCAGTTGGGCTGCAGGGTCACCTCCAGCAGAGAAGACCTTGAGTGATGGATGCTGCGTCTCGCAGGTGAGTTGTTCCAAAAGTTAATTATCTCCCTGGTTGCTCGCTTGGGAATTTAATCAGGCTTTGCTGCACTGATGCCCTGACGAACGATTACAGCAGGGCCCGAAGGGGAGCTCCTATCTCACCCTGCAGCCGGAGCAGTGCAGGACCCGAGTCCTCCTGCTGTTTGCAGCACACGGGGGATGCTTCCCTTCCCTGCTAGCAGGGCGATGGAGCCAGAGCCTTGACGAGCAAGGCTGGAGCTGCAGGAGAGCCAGACACTAATGTGACATCTCTCCCAGCACTTGCCATTCCCTCCTTTCCTTGGCTTTGATGTTAACTTCTTACAAGCTCTGAGACAGCAGTAGGATTTGATCAGGAAATTATGCATGTTAATAGTAAGTCCCTCTCCTGCTCCTTTGGGATGCTTTGTCTGTGTCTTTGGGGTGATGCAAACCTTTATCTCAGTGTGCCAAAGGGATGGGCCATGCCCTGCCCGTGGGCCCTCAACGGGAGCTGAGATGTGTTGGCCACAAGGGCAGCACGCGGTCCTGCTGCTCTCATCCTCCTCCCAAAGTAGGTTACGTGGCTATCAATGCTTGTGATGCTCCAGCACTTCTGATATTTAGTCACTGCACCAGCGTCGGATGGGTCTAAATTATTTATAGCTGTTCTATCCTGTTTTCTCAAGTCATTTGGGGAGAGGTGACAGGTGACGACTTCTTGCAGCAGATGCTACGAGGCGGTGAGGTGCTGCCGCTCAGATGAGAAGAAAAGAGAAAGTGTCTTCAACAGGGAGAAGTGACAAAGCGACACAGGAGCTGCCTCGTTTAATAATCAAGAAGGAGGGAAAAAAACCTCCTTAGGTCTCTAGAAAAGAAACACATTCCTCCTAAACAGGGGGAGAAACCCCCCTTCCCCCCTTTGCCTCTGTAGCCCTTTACTTGGGACTTCATTGCTCTTTTAGGATGCATTGCATGGACAGAGTATGGGGACGAGTGGAAGGCAGAGACATGGAAGCTGCCCACAGGTTGGCATAGGTATGGTCTCATGCTTTTCTCAACTGAACACCCTGTCCTGCTCTGCTGGGCTCTGCTGCTTTCCTGCTTGGCAGCATGAACAGAGCCCATTGACACCTCTGCATACATCCAGCTCCCCACTGTCTGAGCTGCATCCCATAAGACATGGTCCCCAGAGGTCTGTGGGATGGGGTCAGCAGCTCCATCCCGCCATCCCCAGCCCTGCAGCACGTGCATGCAATGCATACATCACAGCTCTTACAGCTACAAGTGCTGGCTGCGTTCTTGCTGCTGGAAGGAGATGTTCCTTCAGTTCAAGTGCCCGCTGCCTCCTACACTGTGCTGACAGAGGGTTTAATCCCTGCTGACAGGCACTGTTTGTACAGGGGCCGTGCTTGCAGCCTGGTTCTTGTTGCACAGTGGTTGCATAGCAGAGGAGCAGGGCAAGACGCCTCTGTGCTCTTCTGCAGGACGCGATGGCAGACGAAGATTCTTGCAATAATGTGATAATTGCACAAGCATTAGCAATGTCTACAGAGAGGATGGGAGAGGAGGGAGGGCTGGGCTCCTGCTGCAGGGCTCAGCACTGGGCTGGGGACTCCCTGTGCTCCCATTGCTCCTTGGTGCCCCCCGCCCCATGGTGCCCCTCAGCTCAGAGCTATGGGCAGCACTGAACTCCAGGTCCCTCCCAGCAGCTCCAGCCATGACACATGCACAAAGGCACCTTTTTATAGGTAGGAAATTATAGGTGCCATGACTTCAAAGGCTTTTGCAACAAGAGCTTTCCCTTTGATAAGTGACAGCATCATTAATGGTGATTTATTACACGGGCTATTTCGACAAACAGAAATAACCAGTTTCTTTTCATTTGGAGCAGTGGTTCATTTTGCTCTGGGCTACCCAGACATACAAGGTGGCTGCTAACAGCTGTTTTACTGCTGGTAAGACATCTCATTTATTAACTTGTCATCATGTGTCATAAAGTTTAGCAAAATGCTAGATGATTGTGTACTTAAGCCAGGTAATTACCCCATTATTAAGGCTGCCTCCTTTATTTATTTGCTCTTCTGGTGGTTTGTTCCTACCTTTGCTCTACATACTGCCTTAGTCACAGGGCACGGGGATGCACTGCCTTGTAATTAGTGCTATGTTGGCCTCCACGCTGCATTTAGGACATGAAAGGTGTCCTGCTGGCTCATGGGGATGGGAACACAGCACTGGGGTGACGCTGCTCAGAGGGGTTTCATGCCCCCAGGGCTGCCTCCTGCCCCCACCTCTGAGCGCCACGAACACGGCCATAACAGCAGAAAGAGCTGGGAAAACACCTGTGATGAAGGTGTCCAAGAGCTGGACGCCAGGGAGCACAGGGCAGCATGCTGCCATGGACTTGGATGGTGGTCATTGGCTCCACGTAGCTTTTTTGTGCTGTACTGTGGTGCCATACAAAGATTTGTCTTCTTGGGCAATGAGAGACTTGGGTGCTGCCAGGGATTCCAGCATCACCTTGTCCCGCTGTCCCAGAAGTTGCCCTGAACCTTTTGGGTGATGTTTCTCCGAGAGGTGCTGCGGATTCAATTTCTGTAGCTCCCCAAGGTGCACCATGAGAGATTTTCTGCAGTCTTTCTCGAGGAGCTGGTGCTCTTTTAATACAGGAGAGTGTATGTTTGGCCATGGCCACGTGGAAGGAAAGATGTGCTCCCAGGGATCAGAGGCAGTTGAGCAACACAGTAGCCGTGCACAGGGAGAGCCTCCACCCATCACTTATTAAAATACCATTTTTAGTACAAAGAGATGTTAGAAGTGAAAGTGGGTGAAATACCTCTTACATCCCCCATTGATTTCCCGGGATATTTACAACTGTGGTGCTATTGATCTCCCCAAAGTGCTGGATGTTCTCACTCGTTATGTATGACGCTCACAGTGAGAAAGTATTTTCGGCAAAGAGACCATGAGCACGCCAGAAACATTGATCCATGAAGATCAGGGCTGTAGCAGCAGCACTGCCCCCAGATCCCCCCACAAAGCGGTGCTGAGCATCACCCAACAGCTGCCCCAGCTCTGTCCCTTCCAGGAGCACAACAGCAGCAGCGGTGCTTCCCTGCTCTCATCTCACAGGTCCAAGCCCTTGTGGCTCCACTTCGGGCTGAGCCACTGTCACTGCTTCTTCTTGAACCACAGCAGGAGGGACAAGAAGGCTGTATGTTCAAGTCAAGTTCAGGAGCTCTGCAGACGCTCCTATCTCAAGTACTGCGCTCAAGCATCAGCCCAAGGGGCAGATAAATGCTGTGGGTCACTCTGCTTCCCTGAAACTGCCCAAGGATGGCAGAGACAAAGCATCGTCTGCATCCCCAAGACACCCACATGCCCAAGTCACCTACATCCCTGAGGCAGGAGAGGTGCTGGGTACAATCTCCTATCGTCTGCAGCATGGGCTGGCTCCTGAATGCCCTGCCTACTGGAGCCCCTCGCTGTGATGGTGTGTGGATGGGGAAGGAGCCTCCAGCTTGTGGTTCTCCACTCAGGGGGGGAATTTCCCTAGGACCACTGCTTTGATATTGGGTCAAAATGCCCTCCCAGCAAAGGGCACAAGTGGGGTTTTCTCGCTACAAGAGCACACCCCATGTGCTGCCACCACTTTGCAGCCTTGCAGCCAGTGGCCGGGGTGAAGTTCCCATTTCCAGACCCAGCAGCTGGAAACTGACCCCAGTTCTGGTGAGTGCAGTCCCGGGCGCTGCCTCCAAGCGCGGTTTCCAGCAAAGAGCCAGAGGGAGCGGGGCGCAGGAAACCGCGTGGTGTAAAGTTTCTGGAGATCCTTTTGCCGCTGTGTCAGCCCCAATTACATCAGTCAGAGCGCATTATGTGGCTGGCAGGCTCTAATGGGAAGTGACAGATGTGACGGGGTGCGGGCAGGCGCTGGAACCAGCACTGCGATCCCTAGGGATGGGTCCCCCCTCCCCTCCTTGGGCTGCATGAAGCTCTCCCGAAGAAAAATCCACCACTGAGATTCGGAGGGGATTCTCACCTGCTATCCATCCTCCCTGACCTTCGAGGTCTGCGGTTATCGACGTTTTGCTCCAACCGAGTCAATATCAACTTCGAGGGCCGATAGACAATAGGAAATAATAAGCAGCGTACAGTTAGTATTGATTTATGATGATTTGGGTCTTTTTGCATGAGTTTCTCCCATGCAAAGCAGCTCTCAGCCTGCAGGGTTTGTGTGTATGTTAGCTCTGAAAGATGTGGATGAGAGTAAGGGAGATTTGCTGCAAGCTTACAAATATCTTGTAAAGAACACGAGGAGTGAGTTACAGCCACCTGGTGTAGAGAGTTGTGCAGGTCCTAAAAACACTCAAAAATATTGAATTAGGTGAACCCCACTGCTTCCCTTCCAGCAAGGCACTTAGAAAGAGCTTGGAAACAGCATCAGGTCCCATTGGAGGTGGGATGATGGTGTCTGCGCTGCAAACAGGAATCAACTTTGTGAGACATCAAGAGAAATGGCCAAGATGGATGAGAAGCGTTTTCTTCTTCGCCTCCCTGGAGGGGAACACTTTGTGCTGTGCAGTGGGGTTGGTATGGAGATGTCCCTGCAGTGGGGCTGCCTGTGTCCCCATCACCACCCCAGCCCAGCAGCTCTTTGGGGTGAGTGTTTTCCTCCTCACTGTTGTCAGGATGTTTACAGAGCTCAGAATCAGTCCGGAACCCAGAGATGTTCAGCACTGTGCTGATGGGATCAAGAAGCTGTGGATGTGTGTTGCACCCCCAACAGGCAATGTGAGCTGCCAGAGCCAACGTGGCTTCCCAAACCCATGGTAACATCTCTAAATCTGGGAGTCACCATCCTAAACTCAGGGTGCCATTCCCAAACGTGAGGGTAACATTCCCAAACCTGGGTTCAACCTTCCCAAACCGACAGCAATTGTTCCCAAACCTGGGAATAACATTCCCAAAGTGGTGATAGCCTTTAGCTGAGCCCTGCACCCTCAGCGTTGCAGCGGCATTCCCTGCCCGGCTCCCTTGCTGGCACAGAGGCAGATCTGAGGAGCTGCAGGAAGTACATTTGTTATTGGGAACGCTTTGATATTTCACATGTGAAATGTCTGCATGCTGGAGGAGTTCAGGCATCTGGCAGGAAATTACCATGAATCCTGTTTCTCTCCGCAGTCACACACACACACACCGCTCTCCTTCCCTTTCCCTTCTCCTTTCCTCGCCCCATACGTGCGCCTTCCCCTTTCCTCACCCAGACCCCAGGGAGCATCCCCAACCCCATGCCCTAGAAGCACCTCTGACCCCGATTCCCTTCCCCAGCCCCAACAAGCAGCATGAGAACAGGTTTTCAAGGAACACAGAAGGGGTTTTGGGGCAGCACACCGGGCTCTTTGTGCGCCTCTCCCTCTGTTCTGTCTGCTTGGAGAGCCCTGCAAGCCCTGGGGTGGCTCTTCATGTTGCTTCCTGCCCTCTGCACTATCGCTCACATCGGGCTGCTGTCAGGTGGCTCCGCTCCATATCACGCAGTGCGGCCCTTGCCAAAAAAATTATGACAGTATTAAATGATTTTATTACAGTAAACTGCAGATTGCACAGTGTAAACACAGGTGGTGCAACACACCTCGCTTTCAACTGTATCCATGCCAGCAGGAAGGGCAGGATCCGAGCCCACGTGGGGTCTCCTCCTGTGCCAGGACCCTCTGAACCTCAGCTTCTCTGGGCTGTGTTTAGGGGCAGGTTTGTGACCCAGTTTGGGAACGGCCCTGGAGGTTGTGGGGTCAGAGGAGAGCGAAGAATTCCTGCCCTCCCTAGAACCAACGGGGCTGCATTTTGCACAAGGCTTTAAGTTCTGTGGTGTTTGTTCCAGAGGGGGAGGAAAATCCAAAGGGGGATGAACGCAATCCCACACTGTGACCTGCTTTGGGTTTGCCCTGGAGAACTTGGCACACCATGGGGTGTGCTTCTCTGGAATCAGGCAAAAAGAGAAAATCCCATCGGATGCTACCAAAAAAGAGCAGTGTGAGGGTGGTAGAAACTCCATGGCTGCATCCAGGGACAGGAGATGGTGGCATGGGCTTTGTGGCATGGAGCTCAACACACAGAGCTCAAGACATAGAGCTGGTTGCACGGAGCTCAATATATGGAGTCCCTGGAGGGACAGGAGCAATACCAAGGCTGGATGTGAACAGAGGCCCTTTGAGCACCAGCCCTGACTCATGCAGAACTGCCTGCAGGAAGGACAGCCCCCGTCTGTCCTCTCCCTGCTTTGCCCAAAGTGCTCTGGAGTGCGGGCTGTCTTTTTCCCCCTCTCCTTTTGCTTTTACAGGTTTCATTTTGGCTTTGATTCCAACAAGTTTACTGACAGATTACTTCATTTTAACTCTATGGCTTTCCTGTCTTGTGGGAGGCATATTTCTAAGTATCATATTTATCAAAAGGACTGTGCAAAAACAAGGGCCAGAATTACTCTTTTGATGGTTTCCCCAATAAGTACAACGCAATAAATTTTTTGGGGGAAAGGAAACCTGAGTGGAGACCTTCAGAGCTGGGTCTGGGTGTGGGGCATGGGCACAGCTCCTCCCGCCCCGGGGGGGGGATGCATTTCCCCCCCTGTGACTTTAAATCAGAGCAGCATTTCCATAAATCACGCTGAACACTTATTTATTGGACATAGTTTTGGGGCTCTTAAAGCACGGAAAATAAATTTAATGGAGCGTTTGGAGCATTTCTCCAATCTTTTGAGGGATTACTTGGGGAATTTGTCAACGGAGCCAAGCACAGCAGCTTGATCCAGAGAGATGGGAAAGAAATTATGGGAGATACTCTACAAAGGCCCAGGTGTACCCTAAATCACATCAAAAAAGATTAATGTCAAGGCATTGCTTGCCAGCAGAGTTGATTGGCAGCGCTGCAGCTTATTTAATAAACTATCATTTTAGCCAGAGGGTGACTTTAATCTGAATTACATTTTCTTGTTTTGTTGTACGCCACACCAAGCGATTTATTGGAGGCTGTTGCATACCTCTTAACCTCAAACACTGCAAGAAAGAAGACGGGAAGCCTACAGAGCCCCGAGAACCTGGAGCCAGCAAACCCTGCTCATTCCCTGGGCTGGGAGCTCTGCAGTGTGCCGAACTGAGCCACAGCAAAGGGCCCCGAGGCTGCCCTGCCCCTCTGCAGCTCTTCTCCCTTTTGAAGCCATGAGGAATTTCGCAGAGATTTCCAAAGCCTTTGGGGAGACCTTATGGAAATGTGCAGCTGGGGGAGACCGGAGCGCCCAGGGGCCCCTTAAGTAACGTTTGTGCAAACGGACAAAGAAATCCTAACTAATAATGAGCCCCGTTCCAAGGTTATGATTGAGTTTTTCCCCTGTTCTGCTTGATATTTCTGCCAAAGAAAGAAAAATCCTCGCTGAAGTCTAGCAGGAAATCCAATAAAATTTCTTCAAAAGATGGGTCTGACATTGAAAAATAGCAAAATTATAAAAGTAGGCCTCAGAAAAGAAAAGGGGAGAGTTATTATATCTGGCACCTAGCGAGGGCCCAGAGCTCCCTCTCCAAATGAGCCATCACAGATTGAAAGTGTTTAGCTTCCCGTTGATTAAATACGGTGAAGGACCCGAGGCGTGCCAAGCCTTGGGGATCGAAAGTTTGTTTTCAGTCAGAATGTGTTTTCAGTCAATGGAAAAAATGGTCGGCCTGCGCCGGGGTATGTAACTGAGAAGCCTCAGGTTTGGAGTGAGTAATGGCTGTGATGCAGAAATGCAGGAGGGTTGTTAATCATCCGACCCCAGCCCCCGTAACTCAACTCAGCAACTCCTACGACTTTGGAAGTCGTGCTTTTTTTTCCTTTTGCTCTTTTAAAATCTGTGTATATACGTGTGTGTCTGTCTGTATGTATTTATATATATATATAAAGGTCGTTTTCCTACATTTTGTTTTTTTTTGCTCTTGTTAGTGTTGCCACCTTTCCCTCAGTGGTCCACCAGACATGGGGCTCTGTGCTCCTGCCTGGGAGCCCTCCCTGCCCTTGGGATGGGGAGTGGGATGGGGAATGGGATGGGGAATGGGTTGGGAAATGGGATGGGGAATGGGTTGGGAAATGGAATGGAGAATGGGCAGGGGGGAGTGAGTGGCACGGATAGCGTGGCACCTTCCACTGATCCCTGCTGGCAAAGGTTTGGAAATGGCTCTCCTGGAGAGGGCTGCGGGGAACTGCACCTCCCTGCAGACAGAGGGGGCCATTGAAAATATCCTCCCCCCCTATTTATTTACTTATTTGTGGCAGAAGAGGAACCATTTCATTGCTAGGTTGGGCCACCCGGCTTAGAGCAAAGGCTGCGGCTCGTCACTGCTGTGAGCCGTGCACCGGGAGATGCTCGGGGCCAGGGACACGCAATGCTCAGCCTGCAGGAGCCAACAGCCCCTTTCATAGGGAAAGCTGGGCAGATGGGAAGGATCAAACAGACCTCCGTGTCCCCTGGGGTGAGAGCAGGGCAGGGCTCGGGTTCAGCGCCGGGTCAACAGGTCACTGCTGAGGGGAACATGGGGTGGCTCTGGGGACATGAGGTGGCTGTGGGGACACAGAGTGGCTCCTGGGATGTGGTTCAAAGGCCATACAACAGCACTTGCTGCATAGGAAGCCTGCATAAATCATCCCTACAGTCTCCTGTACCAGCTCCCTCCCCAACCTCCCCATCCTCCCCATCCTCCTCTTCTTCCCCATCCCTCTCCATCCCTCTGGATCCATGGTGGCCTTCTCCACAAGCTCCTCCCCACCACCTTCCCACTCCCCTCCATTCCTTTCTTACCCCCACATAAGGTGCCTTTATCCATTAACATCGTTTGCCAGGCTGCTTCTCATTAGATAGCCAACAAATTCCAGGAAGACAGGACACCCACTGGGCCTAAATGAAATTAGAGAACAGAGCAGTGCTACAAGTGGTTTAATTCAAATTATAGCAAGACGTTATTGCCAACTGCAAGTGCTCAGAACCATGAGTCAGACCCCCACAAGGAATGAGACAGGCTTAAAAAAAACATGACTTGTTAAGTATATAATTAACTTTGGGGTTATTTTTATTTACCTTCCAGTTTTTAGCCTTCAGGAGTCAAATTCCTGAGCTTGAATGAGTGCTGGAAACCACTAAAGATCAAAGAGAGGGGAAGAAGAAGAGAAATCTCCCACACTCCCATGATGTTGGGGACTGAAAACACCACCACGTGTCCTGGGAATGGAGATAGCATCTCTGGAGCTAGGATTGGTGTGGAAATCAAAGCCCAATGCTCCTCCAAGTCAGGAGCTGTGGGCAATGCAAGTGTAACCCTCAGAGGACTTCTGGAACAAAGCAGAGTGCTCTGCTCCAAAGCAAGCTCCATGCTCTTCATTGAGTCAGAGAACCATTGAAGTTGGAAAAGACCATTGAGATCATCCAGTCCAACCACCTTGTAGGTCTGCTCAGGGGACTTTGATCAGGGAGCATTGTGAACCACATGTGTGAGCCAGGGGCATGGAGATGCTGCAACGGTGCATGGGCCTCATCCACCTGCATGGCTCTGCAGAGAGTAAATCAGCAGGAAGAGGTAAACACCCGCAGTGTACGTGGGTATAGAAGTGCCATGTCTCACAGGAGCAGCCCCACCTTACACCAAAGCATCCAACCCTCTGCTCTCCTTCCCAGGCTGTTGTCTTCACCTGTTTCCACTGAACAGACAGTACCCTGTTATCTTTCATTGAAACATCACGTCCAATTTCTCCCTTGATTAAGCCCATATTTTGCTTGGCTATAAGTCAAATAGAAGAGGGGCTGCACTCAAGTGAACTGATTTTGGTTTACTTGCCGGTAGGTAATTTGATAGACAATTTGGCAGGCATCCACTCCAGAATTAAGCAAACCTGAGCAATAAAGATGTAGAAAAACAATCCTTAAAAGCCATAATGAGCCATCCAGTTCCATTCAATAGCAACTTGTCCCACTCTCACCCCTTCTTCCATGCATGGCGCTGTGTCTTGGTGTCCATGTGCTGGGCAGGGAGGGGATCCTTGGGAGCAATGGGTTCTGAGCTCTGGTTGCATCTCAGCTTAGGAGGACGTGCTGACCGTGAGCTCAGCACCCCAGCAACACCCATCCTGTGGGGATTCATCAGCACTGCACTGCTTTAGCCATGGCCAGAGCAAAGGGGCTGTCAGCTGCCGCCACGCCGCTCCATTCCTCATAATGACATTATGTATTGCTGGCATTAATCACGCTGCTAGGTAAGCATTATGGCACTTTTATGGTAGCTTCGAAGCTAATCTGTCACTAATGCCTGCTGGATTATCATGATTTCTTACACTTGTGATTCATTAACTCAGATGCCTAATAGAATTAGTATTAAACATCTTCCATAGACTCCTGCCTCAACACGGTGTGTTCTGAAAGCCCTTTCAGCATTGCTTTGTGTGGCACTAAGTGGCATAGCAGCACATTGTGTGGGGCTGTGAACCAGGCACTGCAGCACCCAGGGCACAGCATGGCTGGCACAGAAGGGGTTAATCCACTCTGGGCACTGCTCAATAGGAGTAGTGTGATTATTGCCTGGCCCTGGAGAGATCCCTTCCCCAGGCACTGCAGTGCCATTCCTCGTAGGGTGATTATTCCTAATGATCAATATTAATTTTCAATGCATTCTCTGAGGCTTAGAATAATTTTCTTGTTTAGGATAAGATTTGGGCTTCGAAGCAGCCTGAAAAGAGGGATCATTAGGATTATTATTATTAGTGTTATCGCTATTATCTTGGGTTTTAAACAAAAATCCTATTTAGATACCATCTCCCCCAGCAGCAGGTTGTGCAGACCTTTATCTGCCTGCTTCCCTCTGCGTGCTATGGGGAACAAACTTTGCAGCTGTTATTTGTAATTCAGGGCCAAGACCAGAACACGGAGCAGCACCGTCTGCTGGGTTCAGCTGTGTTCTTGTTCCAGGGCACAGATTTCTGGTGTTTGGTGCAAACCTTAAAACTTCTTCACCGTGTGGCTTGCATAGACCTTGCATTTAGACTGCCCTGGTTTTGGGTGCTGAAGAGCTTTGGTTCTTGCCTGAATTTCCTTTATAAAACCCAGAAGTGTCCCATAGGAGGTCTTGGCTGGGGAGAATCCTTCCCTCGGTGCCCATAGCAAGACGCCAGCCCTGCACGGGGCTCCATGACTTCTCCCAAATTGGAAAAGCCACTTTCCAGCAGAGTGTCCCAGTTCAAAAGGAGGCAAACAGAGCGGTCCTGGCACCGGATGAGGGCTCCTCACTGCAGCCTTTGTTTCTGGGAGTGAAAGAAGCGCTCACAGGACGGCAGTCAGCCGGGAGAAAACTTTAATTAGGGTAACTGGAAGGCGGATTTTAACCAACAGCCGCGGGAGGCCGGGTTTGATCTCCTTGTGGGACGCAGCGTGTGATGAATAGTGGCCCGTGGGGGGATGGACACCTGCCCCTCACATGCTCCGGCCCCCGGCGTGGGCTTTGATCTCTGGGGGGAGCGGTGCAGAGCATGGCTGCGTGCTCTTGGCTGCTTTCATGTGGCTGAGGGGGGTCTGGGGATGGCAGGGCTCAGCCTGGGGTCAGCATGGATCACCGTGATCACAAGTTCTGACCTTGAGCCTGAGGGTCCCTGCGTCCCTTCAGTCCATGGGGTTTCCACTCCTGTCTCTCCCACTGCCTGTGGGGTCTCCTCCATGGGGTCAGCCTGCCTTTCCCACACCAAAGAAACCATGCAGTGTGGAAGGAGCGGCGCCCATCTCCTGTCCCAAGCTCTGCTCACACACCGCTTGCTGGACGTGGGTGATTGGCACTGGCATCTTTGTGCCTGGCATGGGCCCGGGGTTATTCTCAGCCCTGACATTTGTGCCAAGCTGGCAGCGGGGGAGGGGGTCTGGCAGGGTGAGAAAGGGGATCCCGGTGGCTCTGGTTTCAGCCCGACCTTGAGAGTGTCCAGGACCCCCCCAGACCCTTCCAGACCCCATCACTACACAGACACCTGAGCTTAAGGGTGGCACCAAGATGCTCCGTGCTCACATCCTCTGCAGGCAAAGGATGAGGAGCAACGCACTGCGATGTGCAGCTCACTGCAAGCAGAGAACGTCCACATTTTGGGGAGAGAAATGGCTGAACGAAGCTAGAAACAAGTGTGGGAAAGCCCATCTCTGTACTGCATAAATATAACAAAAACAAATTTCCAAAAGCCCTGGACAAGCCCGGTAAGTCTGTAATGTGGTGTCCTGTTTCCTAATCTCTCCAGTAAGGAAGCAGTGTGCTGAATTTAAAATATCCCTCTGGTAAATGCTAACTATTTAAAGAGTGCTAGGGTCTTAGAAATGCAAAACAAAGATTTGTTGATTAAAAACACATGGTTTGTTCTGGAGGCATGAGTAGCCAGAAAAATCAGTTCTGACAGTATTTTGGCTTTTTCAATCCCACAAGACATGATGGTGATTTATTACAGTGATGTCAGCTGTGGTTGAAAAAAGTTCCCTGTGTTGTCTTAATAAAAGCGCTTTACCTTGAAATCATTAAGCTCTCAGCCTGTTTGTTTGAAGCAATGATGGTGGCTGCAAGCGGTCCCCTCTTCATCACTCGGCCCTTCAGTGCAGCATTCGACTGCCTGGGGCCGTGTGTGGAATCTGCATGGAGATGAGGATGGGGTGGGCAGTGTTGGTACGCTGGCTGCGAGGTTTTGGTGGCGAGGAGGAAAACTCGTCCCCACCACGCTTCATTTTGCTGCCAAGATATATAGGTGTCATTTGCTGTGGGTATGGAGCGATGGAAGAAGTATGGCAGAAATAACCTGCTGGGCTTGTCCTGCCATCCCTCATCCCACTGTGAAGGCAGCTGAGCTCAGCAAATCGGATTAGAGATGATTTACCTGGGGCATGGCACGGCGGCATCACAGCGAAACCAAAGCGCAGCACCGCCGAGCAGCCCCACGCTGAGCGCAGCTCCGACTGCATCCCACCTGAATTCTGGGTCTGTTGCCCTTTTCAGAGCTCTCAGCAGCACAGCAGACCTGCAGAAAGCTGCAGACTCCCCGAGCACAGCTTGCAACTCATGGTTTGCAGGATCCATGCAATGCAAATGCAGCGTGCAGACTCCAACCTGTAGGAGGTGCTCCCTGAATCCCACATGCTGCAGTCCCTGCTGCAGGCCGCCTCTGCCTCCATTGCAGCACAGCTCTTGATGTGGGAACCGTATTAGAAATAATGCAGATGTTGAAAAAGCTCCATGGGTTGTTTACGCTGAAGCCCCAGGGTATGGTGGATGGGAGAGTGCATAGTGTGAGCTGAACTCTGCCCCTGCTGAAGCACATGGGAATGTTACCAGGGACGGGCGCTTGGCAGATAGAACAGATCATATATTATCTGCCTTTGCTGGAGGAATGATATTTTTCCATCAGCATGATTATTTTTATTTGACTTTTAAGTTGAGCTGGAAGACAGCACGGCTTCCATCCATCACTGCTGCGCCTATTAGAAAATTAACCAAGCTTCATCAACTTTGTGCATGGCGTGTTTCTGCGGTTGTACATCCAGAGGAAAACAACTCCAAAGGAGAGTGGGACACGAGGAACACAGAGCTGCAGGAAGGTTTGCAGGACCCAGAGCACTTCTGCTGTGAAGTGCAAGAGGAGGGACCTCAGCTTCACGTGCTGCAGCTCCTTCCTTGGTTTGCTGGATACTCCTTGAAGCTCTTTGCAAGCACCTGGCTCATTTTGTGCTCACTGCTGCAGAAAAATGCTCTGAGCGCCGGTTCTGAGGTCCTGGGGATGGGGATGAGATATGCATGGATGGGGAGAGCCTCAATCACAGCCCCTTTGGCTGTCTGGGTTGGCAGATGGGGACGGGGCTTCCTGCAGAGAACCACAGCAAGTGCAAGGAGAGCTGGGCAGAGCAGCGTGTGCCCTGTCCTGACCCAGTGTGCCATAGCCACTGCTCCTGGATGCTGGAACCTCAACTGCACCACGGAGCTGGGGGTCTCCTCCTGTTCGTGTCTACAAGCAAATTAAAAATTAAATAAATAACCGTACTAGTTTACAAATAGAACTGTTACTTGTTACTCACAGTATTAACAGTCTCCTTTTATTTTTTTTATTTTTATTTTTTTCTTTCGAGGCTGTGAAAGACGTTTGTTTCAGTTGCCAACATCTCTACAGAACTAATGTGGGTGGATTGTGACAGATATAATTTCTCCATCCTACAGTTTCATCAACTTGAGTTCTGTTAAACTATACCCGCTGGGCTTAGCTCCTTTTAAAGTTTCCGCTTTGACAGGTAGATTTATTAGTCTTGAAATTTGTACAAATCAGATGTCACTCGTGGCAACTTGTCAAAATGTCAGTCTGGTGAGGGAGGCATGAAAGGATTTTCTGGAGAGAGACAGGGAGGCAGGCTTTAAAGAGCTCGAGCAAAGCAGAAGAAAGGAGCTGGGAGGGACGGCAGCCTGCTTGATCCTGGGGGTTTTGCTTTATTAAATATCTAGCGCCATACAGCGGGAGATGTGCAGGATCCTGCCCGCCCAACATCAAGGCTGTCAACATCCGCCGCTGGCTCCCATCGCGCAGCCAGCCAAGCTCTGCAGCTTGCTCCGTGTATTTAGGGCAAGGATGAGGTGTGGGGAGGGGAAAGTTTGGCTCCGTTTTTCAGGCTGTTATATGTCTGCAATGTTGTATTGCAACCCTGAGCATGGAGCTGCGGCGCAGGCACTGGAGGGCAAAGCACGCGTGGGCTGAAGGCAGGGAGATAGGGAAGGGGAGAGAGGAGTGGGGAGGGATGGCAGCAGGGTTCATCCTGATCCTCATCCCATCCCATCCTCATCTTCATCTTCATCTCCGACCTCATCTTCATCTTCATCTCCGACCTCATCTTCATCCCATCCCATCCCCACCTCCACCTCCACCTCCACCTCCACCTCCACCTCCACCTCCATCTCCATCCCATCTCAACTCACCTCAACCCATCCCATCCCATCCCATCCCATCCCATCCACTCCCATCCCAGGAGGGCTGCAATTAAAACCACTGACTTGTGTCTTGACGATGAAGGCAGGACCAAAACCAAAGCACTCCTGTAGAAGACTGCGTGCTGTGAATGGTTGGGACACAGCTGCCATCTCCCTCCGCATGGCCCAAGTAATTCTGTGGCTGAAGTCCTTCCATGGAATATGTTTAACGTTGTAGAAATGAAAACTTAAGAAGAAAAAAACACACCGTACTTTAGAAACGCAAATTAAAAAAACATTATTTTCGCTTGCCATTTCCAAGAAGATCAAGAAAATTTCCACCAAAATCAACATTTTTCTATGAATATTTACAGTTTGTTTGAAAAGAAAAAAAAAAAAAAAATCTGTTTTGGCTCAGAAAATATTTGTTGAAATTTGCGTGACAGGCAATGCTACCTCCCCAGTGAGGCACAGAGTGGGGCTGTGCAGTGCCACCAGAGAAGGGATGGGAGTTGGCCAAGGAGGGTGCGTGGGATCCCATTGATGGTGCACAGCTGCATCCATTGCGACTGGAGCTCAATGTGCTACGGAGAGATGCTTCCAAAAAGGCGGCTTGATTGGGAAAGGGCTCTCCCACCCCCACAGAGGCCATGTCCCCCCAGGCTATGCATCTATGGCTGTGCTGGAAAGCAGAGCAGGGCACGTGGCTTTGGTCCATCCTGACCTTAATGTCCTGCTCATTGCATACACCCCATGGAATTGTGAAATAAAGCTGAAAGCTGGGATTTCTCCCAGTTTTAATGCTGGGATAGGTGGCGTGGAGAGGCCACGCGTGAGCGTGGAGGGATTTCAGCTTTGCTTAATTACACAGAATTACAGAACTGTAGGGTGCAGAGTTAGTGTGGTGTGTGAGTGCCTGACTTCTTCCAGCACTGCAGCAACCAAAGGAGAGGGGACAGTCCCCTCCACACCAGAGGGTTTCTCTGGAAATAGTCACTCAGTGTTGTTTCCCTTTATGGGGGCACCGTAATGGGGGAAAAAAAGGCCATTTTGGGTGCGGTGGGGAGCAGGGTTTCCGCGTGCGCTGCGGTGCGGGGGGAGCACAGGAGGCGGGGAGGGAGGAGAGGAGCGCCTGGCACGGGTTCAGAAAGCTCTCCAGCTCACACATCTGGTTCTTATATTTCAAAGTTAATTAGTCATATTGAGGCTGTCTGAAGATAAATTTATCATCCAGCAAAAACACAAACAGTTTGAAAAATGAAAGGAAGTGAGGTGACACGGCTTGACGTTTAAATAAATCATTTTAACATGATTAAAAAACTTGTCCTCCCTGACACCCGGAGCTGGAGGCTTTGTAAAGGCGTTCTGACAGAGATGGGGCCCTGCTGGCTGCACAAAGCCATTCCCTGCACAGAGCAGCACTCCGTGCCGCCGCGCAGGATTCCCATTGCCGGTCGTTGTCGCCGCGCGCACTGGTGGCTGTCACTGCATGCCCCGTTGGCACCATGCAGGATCCTTAGATCCGTGGCTTCAGCTTAATGCTGTAAAGGCAAAAAAAACCCTGCCTTTTTGCCATCTTGAATAGCAGAAGGTGGTGATGAAACGAAACGAACGTGCTCCCTGAGCATCCCTGCACCGTGCAGTGGTCCTGCGCCAAGTGACCCTATTTTGACTTTGCTCATCCTGGCTGGGTGCACAGTGTCTTTCCCACCAGGGTTCAGCTCAGGGCTTGAGGTCCATCCCTAAATGAGATGCAGACATGTAGCCCTCCAACCAAGTCTACTGGACCTCAGAGAGCCCTCAGTTCCCTCTGGATCTCAAAGTGCAAATCTGCAAAATGAGGATTGTGTTGGGATTGTTGCATCCCCTCCCTGCTCCTCAAAGGGCTGAGGGAGTTTGGGCATAGGGGATAGATAGACAGACACACAGAGAGACAGACACACAGATGGACACACAGGTGGACAAATGGATGGTTGCAGAGACAGACAGGCAGGCAGACAGACTCAGGGAGCTGCACAGCCTGCTTGAAGATGGGGAAGCTGAGAAGGGAGGAAGACGTGCATCTCGTAACAAGAAAAGATCTCTCCTGGGCTTGAAGGAAGCAAAGTGACAGAAAGGAGCGTGAAATAAAAATAAATAAATAATGAAGTGACGCTTAATGGATAAAATGAATATTCAAGTTGTTTCCAAGGAAGAATCTCTGACTTTGGTGCTGGTTACAGTTACAAGGTTTGCGCGTTTTCTTGCTGTCAAAGCCTTCACCATAATTGTCCAAAAGTTCCTTATCTCTAACAAAACTGTCAGCTGCCTTTGAAGTATCAGAACAGTCTCATCACATCCTATTAAATAGTAAACATCATTTGCAAGTGTGCATCCCCAGGCAGCTGTGTGTGGTGGGGAGGGGACATGCAGTGGGGCCGGGCACAGGGACACGGCTGTGCCATCCCTGAATGGAGGGGCAGCTCTGCTGGGAAGGAACACAGTGCTGTGAGTGCTACCCAATGTTCTCCTGCTTCTTCCTTCAGCCAGATTTGGAGAAGCGCATTTCATGTGTCGAAGCGTCTTCTGAGAGCTGAATCTTTCATAGAAGAGTAATTGTGCAATTAGTTATGAATTAGTAAAAATTCATTTTAATTACTTCCAGGTGTGACACATTTTACGCTGCAGAGTATGGAGGGGACTGAAGTTGCTCTGTTGGCATCCACTGTGGGAGCAGATGTGAGCAGACACTGTGCCCAACTGGCACACATCGTTGGGTGTTGGGGGAACCTCTCTGCAGGGGGAAGGGGGAGCCCTGGGAGTGGCTTCCCCAAAACCCCCATGCAATAATGTTTGGTCCATTTACTCAGTTCTTTGGACATGGCTTGGGTCTGCTCTCCTTGGGGAGCTGAAGCCCCTCGTGTCCCCATGGAGCTGGAAGCTCAGTGTTGGGAAACCAGGTGGATCACACTGTGCCCATCATTAAAACCCTGGAAATCTCCCCATAAAGCCATTGAGATTTCCAGTCCTAATTCCAGATCAAAGAGGCACTGGGAAAGAGCTTCCCAGGTCTGAGCGCTTATCTCAGCCGGAGCCGCCGGCGTTTGAAGTTGCCCCATCAGTCACTAATCAAAGATCTCCCTTCAGATGGGGAAATCAGACTCCTTTCAGCAGGACGGGTGGTTATCGGCTCCCAAACACCGCCTGTCTTTGCTCTGACCTTCTCTTTGTGAGCTGACCCCGGAGCAGAAGCGCCGCATAGGGATTGGCCCTGCAGTGCTGGCACGCGCATGGCTGCGCCTTCAGATCAGCAAAGAATGTGCATGTGGAGGTCATAAAACCCTCCTGAGGTAAATAAATACACGCTGGACTCCTCACTTAACACGCAGCAATGGCAAGCACTAACAAAGAGCTGCATTTCCACTCAAAGGAGGAATCCGCAGGGCTATTGGCCTCTGCTTTCCCTCATCACACACAGACAATGCCGAGGGGAGCAAACCCTTAAGCACAGAGCAAGGAGGGGGGCACTGTGGTTGGGAACCTCCTGGGCGCAAAGAGAGCCCAACACAAAGTCTGCATTCAGCAATTTTCCACCCTCTCAGCAAAAATGTGCACCCATGGGATCCCCTGTTCCAGCACAGCACACACAGCAAAGGGAGCAGAACTCTGCTGCAAAGTCCCCAGCAAAGCAGCACGTGGCCTTGCAAGGGTCTGAATCAGCATCAGAAGCAGTTTTCGCTGAAAACATCACATCTTTTTTTAAGCTAAATTACACAGAGTCCCAGGACTCTGCCCTTGAGTCCTCCAGCAGCATTGTACATGGCTCTCTGGAAAACTGCCTGAGCGTTTTTCTGTCCAGTTTTGCAACGTGCTGCTTTACCAGCTTGGACAAGCTGCTGGGAAACCTCTTATAGCAAAGGGTTTGGGGCTGACATCTGCATCATCGTGTAAAAGCATCCCCTGGATATCCCAGAGAGCACCGAGCGTGTCCTGGAGCAACGCCGCCTCTGAGCTGTGTCTGTGGGTGCCAAGACCGAGAACATTCCTTGGCTGTGGCTGCGCTCCTCCTGCTGTGCCCACAGTCCCTTCTCTTTGCACAGGGATCGGATGGCGCTTCTCCTGATGGGAATTTGCACCTTGTAACTCAACGTGGGGTGGGACAGGACTGCAAGGAGCTCCCCTGTGAGTCCTGCAGAGATCTCAGAGATCCATAACTGCTATTCCAGGCGATGGCTCCATTTTTGGCAGTCGTCTCATGGCTCCGTATCCTCCATGTAACCAGATTCTTCACGTCCCTTGTGCTCAGGGTTAACCCTTGGGGCAGCACTCATGGGCAGCAGCAGTGGGGCTGTAATAAGATGGGAGGCACTGGGCTGTACTGTGGGGGTTGGGTGGCACACAGGTGGGGCCGATCCCCTCCTCTTATGTGGGGACACTGACCCCTGTGTGAGGTGTCCCTAGGTGACACCACACTGCCTCCTCCTAAGAAACACATGAGAATCAATCACCCAACACAGCAGGCAACGAAGGCTGGAGCTCACCGAGCACCGAACAGCGCGGCTTTTGTTGGGGTAGAGCTCATTCCTTTCACGTTTGCCCGCGAGGCTTTGCATAATTAGAATGGAGCCTCTCCTATAAATGCAAGCCCCTTGCATCCCCACGCAGCAGCAGTCCTGTTGGGGTGCGACCAAGGCCCGTCCCAGGGCTCCTTTGGGACCCCGTGCACACAGTGGATCTCACTGCACCGGCGTACCGAAACCAGAGCTTTTTTTTTTTTTTAATAAGGCCTCAGACAAACTCATAAAAAGCCCCTGTCAGCAGGGCAAATTTCATTCCAGCTGGGAACTGGATTCCTGTGAAAGGAAAGTGCCAGGAGGCCCTTCGCTCCAATGGCACGACCAGACATAGCTATAATTAAGGGCTTCTCGATAGCTGCGTGAAAGTCGTTATGAATTTCAGTGGGCAGAGGGGCACAGAGGAACAGTAAATCACCCCCAACAAAAGGTACGGGCAGCAGGGAGCAGGCTCTGGTGTTAACCAAGCACTGTTGTAAAGAGCTTAAATTATGAACACGTGCCATAGTTAGAGCAGGGTCAGCTTTAACTGGGAGCCCATTGTCCCCGCAGAGCCAAGCATGGAGGAATTGGGCTCCACACCTGGCTCCTCTGTCCTGGAGCTCCAGTGCTGTCAGTGCCCTTAGTTTGCCCCCAAGAATGGAAGGACTGCTGGCATCGCACACCATGATGATGGGATGGGCTTCTCCATGCAGAGCCCAGCAAGGACTTGATCCACAAGGGGACATGGGGAATGCAGTGTGGGGCTGCCTGGCTGCAGCCATCCCATGGCCATACAGCTCTGCCCAAGCAGCACTCTGCAATCAGGACTTCCACAGCTGTTATTTCATTAACTACTGTCAGCACCCGCCAAGCGCAAACTCTGAATAATCTGTTGCTGATTTGTACATGGATTTGTACCGGAAAAGGTTTTTGCCAAAGCCGGCTTTGCACAGCCTCCATTATAGGTCCCAGGGTCACAGGCATGGGGTGAATGCTGGGCACAGCGTAACTCAGCACTGGGGCACCCAAACCACGGTGAGCCCGAGCGGGATCATTTATTTCACCCCAAATTGTGCATGTGGAGCAGCAAGTCTGCACCAAAGCCCATCAGTAAAATGAGAAAGCCAAAGATTGCGCCATAAATAAGGACCGGTTGACACTTCTTAAATTCATAGCTTTAGCACACAGCAAAGTGTCTCCTTTTTATCAGGAATTTGTTGACAAGGGTTGCAAAAAGATCTACAAATAATACTGAGTGGGGCTATGAAAATGTATTTGTGGAACATTTCAGTATCAAGGATCACCATTATATAGGAAGAATTCATCTTCCTGGAACATTTTATTAGTATCTCGATTTTATAGCTGCTCCCTTTTAATTTTTTTTTTTAAATTATTATTTTTTTTTCATCCTTCCAGCAAATGCAGCAATGGGGAGAGCCCTTTCTCCAGCTGTGGCTGAAGGGATATGGCTGAACCAGCTCTAAGATGCCACCATTCCCATCCCCATCCCATCCCATCCTAACCCAATCCATCTATCCCCATCCCATCCCATCCCATCCCACCCCATCCCATCCCCATCTTCATCTCATTTCCATTCCATCCCCATCTCATCCCATCCCAACCCATCCCATCCATCCCTATCCCAACCTATCCCATCCCATCTCATCTCATTTCTATTTCATTTCATTTCATTTCCATCCCATCCCATCCCATCCCATTTCTATTTCATTTCATTTCATTCCCATCCCATCCCATCCCATCCCATTTCTATTTCATTTCATTTCATTTCATTTCATTTCATTTCATTTCCATCCCATCCCATCCCATCCCCTCCCATCCCATCTCATCCCAACCCATCCCCATCCCCATCCTATCCCCATCCCATCCCATCCCAACCCATCCCCATCCCCATCCCCCATCCCCATCCCCATCCCATCCCATCACATCCCATCCCATCCCATCCCATCCCATCCCCATCCCATCCATCCCCATCCCCATCCCCATCCCATCCCATCCCATCCCATCCCATCCCATCTCCATTTCATTTCCATTTCCACTTCCACCCCATCCCATCAGTCAATCACTGATGGGGAACTTTGGGAGCAGCTGAGAGAACGGAGCCTTTTCCCCAGGGTAAGCTCAGCCCCGGCGTCTGCACCCACTCCTCCCCACAGCAGCACATGATCTCGTCCTGCCCTCACCCTCAGCCCAAACCGATGATGAATGCCCCACAGTGGCACTACAGACGGCCATAAATAACGCCTTGCTCCGCAGTGCCGGCAGCTTCCATTAAGGCTGTCTGGATGGTGCTGTGATACCCCAGGTCCGCGCCGGGCTCAGCCACAACATTTATCAGCATGCTTTCCTCACCCCATAAATCATCCCAGCCAAGAGCCATATGGGAAACAGCCTCAGCAGCTTCCAGCAGTGGGCAGCAGCTCCTCGATGGGGCACTCTGCTCATCCCCAGTGGATTGCACTTGTGCCCTGCACACATGTCCCTAAATGTTACGGCCCACCAGGAGCACTCCATGGCTTTCTGGACCCACGCCGCCATCCTCACCTCAAACATGACAAAGATAACCATTTTGATGTAGCACTGTTTGTATTATTTTCACTGAAAGGTCCTCCTGGCACAGGGATCCATGTTTTCTTCTCATTCCCTCTGGCCATTGAACCTCAAAGGCCCTGCCAGTCCCTGCCTTTCTCACCCTTATTTCTTCCTATGCACAATGAGGTGAAAACTGACACCAAATCAGCCTGTTTACACTTCACACCCACTGTGTACAGGAAAAAAATGCCTGAAGTGATGAAGAATGAAGACTATCATTGTGGAGCTTAATTGAAAAGGGGAAAAAAATGCCCCTAGGTTTTACAGTAGGGATTTACAGGTGTGTTTAGAACCCTCACCTTGCATCGTAACTCAAGATATGACCAGACAACCCCATATAACAGCATCTAGAGACATCATCACATGTAACATAGCTGGTGTTTGGGGCAGTGGAGGAACATGCCCACAGGTTTCCCCACTTGTATCTGGCTTTCTCCCCAAGCATCTCCATCCTCAGCTCCTCTTTACAATGCCTCTTTTCCTCACTTCCATTGTGATCTACTGAAACCAATGCAAAGACCGTACTGAGCTGGGATCTGAGAGCTGAGTACTGGCCTCTCCCAGCAATGGGCTGCCCTAAAGGGGTTGAGCAAATCCCTGGGCAGCTGAAGCCATGTGGCATGGAGCAAAGGGCAGCTCTGGGAGCCCTGTGCTGCCTGTGTTGAGGCCTGTCTTGCAGCCTCTGCCATAGTGAACTCTTGGGAACACTTTAAATTAAGTGTCCTAAATTCGCCTAACTACGCATTTAATTTGGCAGTAATAGGACACTCTCTGTATAATAGCAGAGTTGCTGTATAATAGAAGAGTAGCTGCATATTAATATTTTGATTATTAAGGACATGTGTATTGGAGGCTTAATAAGTATGTAATATATTATTGCTTAATTGCTCAGACTCTTAAGTATGTTTTCATAATTAGCTGCTATTTAGTTAACGTAAATATCCAGCTTATTAAATATAGACATGCATTCCGCCTGCAGCGGTTCTTCATATGAGCAGCACCCGAGGACAGCGGGCGTCCAGCAGGACCAGCCCTGTGCTGGTAATCAGCCAACACATCCCAAGCCCTCCAAGCTTTGCAGTCCCATTGTGTGCAGTGGGAAGCTCTGCCATGGCTTTGTCTGGTTCCTCTCACACAGGGAGAATCCCAGCGTGCTTCCTCCTTCTTTCATTTGTTGAGCTGGGGAGGTTTTCAAGCTGGGCTTTCACTCTGCTTCCTGCGTGCAGGACCCATAAAGTCCTGATGGAAGTGGAAGATGGGAATGTTGTATTTCATGCTTGGTCTGAGCAGGTCCCACGTCTCAGGGATCACCACCATTTATCCGGGATGAACACCTGCACTGGTGGCAGCTTGGAGTGCCAGGGATTATTCTGTCCTCTGTGCTGTGTGGTCATCCCAGCCGAGGTCATGAGAAATGGGTGCCACCGTGGACTACAGCTCGGCTTGTCCTGTGCTCCTGTGAAGGAATGAATGCTTAAATAAGTGGATAAACAAAGACGATGCCTTAGGAAACCCATATCCAAGGCAGGCTGGTGGAAGTGCTCTGTCTCAGCCGAGCGCTGGGCTCACTCTGCAGGGGCAATGCTATTTCAGGGTTTCTGCGTGCTGCTGGAAATCTTTTGAGGTCACATCCAACCAAGCAGCTCTATGATGTGCAGAAGGGTTCCCTGGGCCACAGCCACGCAGAGATCTCAGCTCTGGGTTATGTGGGATGAGGGACAATCTCCTCAGCCCTGGGATGAAATGGCCCAAACGGCTCTGAGCTCATTCTCTATACTTGCAGATTTGGGGAAGGTTTCTCATGTGGGCTCCTAAACGCCACATTTCAACGCAGTTATTGTCCCAGTGCCTAACAGGGGAGGCAGGCTGAATGAGCCAATAACTCACCCGCTGCAAACATGTTTATTTGAGGGTTGTTTTTTTTTTTTCTTCCCCTTTTAAGAGCTTTAGCAAATACACTACGTACAAGGAAAGAAAAAGCCCTGATGCCAGCATGCATAATTCCTCCAGGAGCAAGTCTGATAGGAACACAAAAAGCGTGCACGCTTCCAAACTGTAACCAATATTTGCACATTGGAGTGACTAATTCTCCACTCCGAGCCACAGAACAATAGGCGTAATAGCAAGGTGCATTAATGCGAAGCGTGATTGTCTGCTGCCGTGCTTATTTGACACATAAACAAGGAGAGGAGGAGGATTTTTATCTACCTGTATAACTATTCGCTGAACAGCAGGTTACAAATGCGCTCAGAAAATGCTGACCCAGGGCTGCTCCTGTACCTCCTGCGCCGGATTGGCACATGATTTGCAGCACTGCGGGAGTTCTATAGCTGACCTCATTAGCAGTGCATTTCCTGGCTTGTTAGCATCATATTTGTATAATTTACGGCACCTTCGTTTTTATGGAATGTGTTCCTTGTAGAGTGTAATGGCAGCAATATATTTAACCTCTCCTATTTAGGAATGCTGTTGCTGAAGGCAGCCTGGAGATATAAAAGGGATTTTTTTTCATCTCTTCTTTCTCTCTAGCATGCATATTTTTTTTTTCCACTCAGTTGCTACATACCCAAATATACGTGTAACCTGCAAAGTGTTCATAAAAGGAAACACAAAGCTGTGCTCAGGAAACCACAGCTTTCACAGGAGCATTCCCAAGGTCAAGCCCCTAAATCAGTGCAGTGCCATCTTTCCAAAGCCATTACTCAGCTGCTGGAAGAGGAACGAGAATTGCAGCAGCAGAAAGGAAGGACAGTGCATGGAGATGGGATGAAGCTGGGCTCAGCACCTGGCCCTGCTGCTCAACCAAGGGCACTGCTGCTGGAGATGCTCTTTTGTGCTGTATTTCATTTGCAGCACCTGTGTGCACGTGGTGATGGGGAGAGGCAGCTGCATGTGATGATGGTGATGATGCAGCCCTGCAGTGCAGCCCTGGGGATGGTCAACATCTCAGCCAGGAGCCCTGGGACCACAGCAGCCCCATCCCTGCCTGCCTCTGTGCCTCACAGCGAGCTCCCAGTCCTCATCACTTGATTTAAATGGAGTCTGTCTCATTAGGTGACTATGTACCTGCTTAGTTGCCTAAACACCCCATTTCCATGCTGCTCAGGCTGTCTGTGCTATTTCGCAGTGATGGATTCTATGGGTGGAGAGTTGCATAGAAATACATCTGTGGGTGCTTCTGCGCTGCGACAGCGGTTCTGGATTGCTCTGCTTCTCCCTCCCTTCCAGTCTGCACAGCCTGAGACCCCTAAACTCACCCTAACTCCAACTTCACTCTGGGCACAGGGAACCAACAGGGCCACAAAGGACCTTTGGGGGCAGCTCTGGCTTTGCCATCCATCAGCTGCCCCCCAAGGCCGTGGAGCGGGGAGGACTTCAGTGCTGCACCCCTGCATTGCTTTGCATCAGCACCACCACTCAGCACCATTGGGCTGAGCCAATGCTACCCCTGCCCCATTGCTGTGCCCCATAGCTGCCCCATAGCTGCTCCACAGCCACCCCACAGCCGCTTCAGTCCTCACAGCAGTGCCAGCAGCATCTCGGTGCTTTCTTGTTAGCTGCACTCTAAGCAGGAAAGTGACTGGCCCTGACAATATAATTTACATCGCTGTATAAAACTATCTGTGGAAGCCAAGCTAATTTGTGCCAGATTAGGCTATTTGTCTCAGCCACTGTCTAACGGCACAATCTATCAGAGGGCTGTTTTCAAATATCGCTTTTCAAGCGTGCCCTTGAGAGGCGGGAATTGATTGGGATCTTAGAAAGCAAAATTACAGCAATAACTTAAAAGAAACAATAATTACTGAATCATACCAGTGTCAGCACTCTGCAAAACACGAAATAGCCATCAAACCCCAATCCAATATATTCTGCAGCAAATTTATTGAATGGAAAAAGCAGTTGAGTGAGGCTTTTTTTTTTTTCTTCCCTCCCCGTTCCCTTCACCCCCTCTCTCTCCTGGTACATATGGTTATCTCCAAACCGCAAGTGAATGAGTCGATAATTCTTGTCATTGACTGCTCCATTTTCAGAGAGTCAAGAGAAGATCCATTAGGTACCTCCCGACGCGGTGTCTTTCCCCTTCCCCTCCAGTCATTTGCGAGTCTGCGCTCCTCGGGCAAACAAACATATATAACTAATCATCTGTTAAAGCGCTGAGCCCCCTAATAAATCTCTGCAACTGAAATACTTTAATGGGTAATTAATTGATCCTGTTCCAGAGGAGTAATAAGATAATAAATTAGACAATATTTCACTCAGTTGTGTCAGTGTACTGCTAATGGTGCTGTAGGGCTAAGCCGAAGGATAATAAATTAGCCAGAAATTAACTGCTAAGAGCTTTCTGCAGAGAAATTGGCTGACGGGCAAGGCTTGGTGATTTAGGGCCCTGATGCCGTGGTGGTGCTCTCCATTCCCTTTATTTATTTTTTGGTGCTCACAGATATTAACTCTTGTTTGGGGCTGGGGGGAGCAGCAAGGCACGGCGTGGCGTGCATGGTGCATCGTGGCACAGCTCACCATGGCACGGTGCAACAGGGCATGGCAAAACATGGCATGGCACAGTGCAACGTGGCACAGTTCACCATGGCATGGTGCAACATGGCATGGCACAGTGCAACGTGGCACAGTTCATCATGGCATGGTGCAACAGGGCATGGTGAAACATGGCATGGCACAGTGCAACATGGCACAATTCATCATAGCACAGTGCAACAGGGCACAGTTCATCATGGCATGGTGAAACATGGCATGGCACAGTGCAACATAGCACAGTTCATCATGGCATGGTGCAACATGGCACGGTGCAGGAGAGTACAGCAAGGCTGGGGAGCAGCAGATTTATTGCAATCTGGTTGTGCTGCATGTAGGTAAATTACTTTTGTGCTGACTGTAAAGACTGTCTCTGAGGCGAGTTATTACCCATCCAGCAAACAAAAAGGAAATATTTTCTGGTGCGTGTGTCATATTTCTTGGGAAGGTACAGCAGAGACGTTGGGAAAGGTGACACTGGGGGACAGATCCTCATGTGGTGTAAAGCAGCATGGCACTGCTGGGCTATGGAGGGTACCATGAATGGTGCTAAGGAGAAATTGGAGAGGGCTGGAAGCCTGCAGTATCAGAGCCCCTCATGTCTCCCAGTCCAGCTGCAGCCCCTCAGCTGCCCACTCATCCCAGCTGTTATGGGGCTCCAAAGAACCCAGCACCTCCTTGGGTTCCCAGACCCAGGCTGGGGCTGCAGTGAGAGCCCTGCATGGCAAAACTTCATCTGCTCTGATCCTGGGGACCCAGTGAGAGGATGACAGTCGTGAATTAGAGGTGCTGGAGGAAGTGTGCAAAGGGCTCAGGAAAGAAAGAGGCTGATGAATGCCATGGGAAGTTCCCCATGCATCCTGCAGCATCCCACGTTGCACAGCATCGTGCATCCCACAGTGCCCTGCATCCCACAGCATCCTGAATCCTGCAGCATCCTGCAGCACAGCCCCACAGCACCCACACAGCCCTCTCCTTGGCTTTGCCCTCTCCTGCTGCCATTGCTGCTTGGGAGGAGGTGATAGCGTAGCACTCAGCCAGGGCACCAGGAGAGCTCACGGATGAGATTAAAAGCAAATCAAAGAAGAAAAATTGTGGCACGGTTTATGTCTTCCTAATTAAAACCCCGCCAGTCTCCCTTCTCCCCCCCCCCTTTTCCAGCTAATGTTACACTAACGAGCTGAGTTTAGTGGCATTTATGTAGATAAAAGTCCCGATGATTGATCTCAATGGCTTGTTAAAATTAGTTTCAGTCCACCATATTGATTTAATTCCATTGCTTGAAAGTGCTAATTAATAATGATAATAAAAGTGTCTGGGCTCATTATTATCAGGAGGCAGGTTGGGAGGGGATGAGGGGCACCGTGGTGTGTGCATCACTCACTGCACCTCTGATGGAGATGGGAAGGTGGCATAGGACAGAAGCAACAGGGATGGGGATGAAGGTCTGCCCTTGGCCAGGGGCAGCACAGTGCTCTGCAGGAGGATAGTGGGATCAGCCCAGTTCCCATTCAGCAGCTGGGATCATGTCATAATTCCCAGGATTTTTGGGGCTGAGATTTTTGAAGGACTCATCTATAGACAAAAGCTCAGCATCACATGAAGGAGCCCCCAGGAGGGAATCTGCACTGCCTGCAAAGTGATGCCCTCACCCTTCTCCAGCTACCTGCTGTCTGCAGCTCCTGAGATCTCTTTCCTGGGGAAATTAATTAGAGCAATTAATATATTTATGTGATCATTCAACGTGCTGATTTCAGACAACTGCAGAGGAAACTTTTCCTGCCTCCATCTGATCTCCCTGTGCCATTTGGGCACTGCCGGCCCTCATCTTCCCCTTTCATTTTTAAAATTTCTCTCTGTCTCTCCCATCCATCATTTTCTCATTCCCTCTCTCCCATCCACAGCTAATGGAGTCTGCAGTAATTCAGCCCTCCTCGACAGGGCTGTAATTTCAATAAATAATTACGGGACCTGATTTCATCTCTCTCCTTCCTGAAATGCGACCGCACAAACTCATCCCGGGGTTAATTAGCAGTGGGGCTTCAGGTTGGCCCCATGGCTTTGGGGTAGTGGGCTGCAGCTCTGCTTTGCTCCCAGTGCTGGCTCTGCCTGCAGCATCCCAAGCTCCTGCTGCATCCCCATGGTGGGATTCTCTCCCCATCCGTGTGGTCAGCAGCTCAGATCCCAATGGAAAGAGTAAAGGAAAAACAAGCACAGAAGGCTGAAAGCAGCAAAGCCAGAGCCATGCAAGGCCGACAGCTCCACTGCCACCGCCTTTGGTCGGGGCTGCAAACAAAGCGAAGGTCCCTGAGTTCTCCTATAAATGGTAATGATAACACAATTATCATGCAAAACAAAAATTAAGTTTAATGGTGCAAAGCCAGGGTGTACTGTGGAGGTAATTCATATTAATTATGTTTGGATTAAAAGCTTATTTCTTTTGTTAGCATCTGCAAGTAGGAACTTAGCAGTAAAAAAAGCCGCATATAATTACTGCATCTTATGGAGGAGCAGTGTCGAACTTAATGGAGCATCCCCGTTCTCTCTGGGCACCCGAAGAGCAGTAATATTTCACATTTTATGAAATACAGGAGAAATAAATTACAGGTTTAATGATGAGCATTGCTTGGGCTCGTACCGCAGTGCGATTGGCTACTGAGCGCAGCAGGCCTGCAGCCCCTGCTGCAACGCAATGCCACCATCACTGTGACACCACTGCAGCAGAGCAATGCCACCATCACTGTGACCCTGCTGCAATGCAATGCAATGCCACCATTGCTGTGACTTCCCTGTGCTGTAATGCAATGCCACCATTGCTGTGATCCCCCTGCACTGCAGTGCAGTGCAACCATCACTGTGACCCTGCAGCGATGCAATGCAATGTGGTGCAATGCCACCATCTCCGTGACTCCCTGCAGCAGTGCAATACCACCATCAGTGTGATCCTCCTGTGCTCCAGAGCAATGCCACCATCACTATGACCCAGCTGCAATGGAATGCCACCATCACAGTGCCACCACAGTGCCACCACTGCTGCGATCTGCTTGTGCTACACAGCAGTGCCGTTGTCACTGTGTCCCTTCCGTGCTGCAGAGCCGTGCCACTGTTGCTGTGACCATCTCATGTCTCTCCCAGAAGAGCTATGAGCACAGCTGTGGGTCGGCTTTCAGCAGGTTTTGTTGCCATTCCACCCTATGAGCAATATGGGACGGGACCGATCCCACTGTCATCACCCTGAGCCTGCACACTCCGTGGGCACTCTGCTCCTTATTAGTCCACAGCCCTGTGGATGCCAGCTGCTATTTTAATTCCTTTGTGCTGATGGCGGCATCTGAGAGATGAGTGCTTTCCTTTTAAGCACAAGCCACTTCGGGGCTGGCCCAGGAGTGCTGCAGGGCTTTCCTTGGAAAGCAGAGCTGCAGCACTGCAGGGCCCAGTGCCTGTCCCTCCAGGTATTATTTCATCACTTTGCCCCAAATTCCACGCCCCAATCAGGCTTCCCCCCTTCCACGCCATTCTGCAAACAGCTGCTCACCGTGTCACCACTTTTCCTAAGGGGCTTCAGTTGCATTGACACCACAATTTGTGCTATCTGGTTATTGATCCACAAATCAGAGATGCTGTAGCTGGGTGAGGAGGTGCTGACCCCGCGGCCATGCCGCCCCGAGGGCTCCAGAACTGCAGACATCCCACATCCCATCCCCATACATCCACCCATGGATGCTCCATCAGTGCATCCTTCAACCCCTTGGGACACAGAGGGGTCCCCAGGGATGGGTCCACATGCAGGAGACCCCGCAGTGAGCAGCTGCACCTCTGCGTTTGCTGTTTGTATACACGCATCCATACACACACGCTGACACACAGAGCAGCTCCTATAGACCGGTGCTCCTCCTGCCTTCCCTGTTTCCCCCTTTTTGACACCATAAATCTCTGTTTTTCCCAACTCACGGCAGCGATTGCATCATCTCCCATCCGCCCCCTCCCCGCCCAGCGCAGATTAAGATAAAGTGATAGCGCTGTGTCAAAGAGTGCTTTACTGCCACACTTGGGATAGAAGAGGAGAGGTTAATTTATCATCGCTGGGGAGAACTGACAGAGGAGAGATATACTACCGAAGGGGGATTTAGCACAGGGCCAAGAAACTTCACACTATTTTTACCATCTGTCACATGCTCTAATAAAGCAGGACAAAATATGAAGAAAGGAAAAATGAACTATCAAACACTGATGTAATGCAGCCCATAAATCTAATTTAATTACTTTGCATGGAGACAGGTCCTCGAGTCCGTGTGAATATACTGGATTTTCTTGGCAACTTAACAACTAAGTGTTTTAATAACATCACACCATAATTTATTCTGCTTGAAACACAAAACCTCTTTTGTGTGAGTTTCGTTCCTTTCTTTTTCTTTTTTTTTTTCTTCTTTTCGGTGTGTGAGAACTGTTAATTTTTCCTGCTAATGTCAAAACTGGCATAAATTCACACGTGAACTTGAAGCCTGGCTGTGAAAAGAGGCGGAGGTTGGCGAATGCCTTTTATTGTTGGGTGCACGCAGGGTTGTAAGCAGCAGTGGGGCTGCTGTGGCTGCTGGGGAATGGGACTTCAAAGGGTGCTGGGCAGAGCAGGGCTGTTCCCAAAGCAGAAGTGAGGGATCCGGGCATGGGAAGGCGTTGGGATAATCATAATCATAGAATCATAATCACAGAATGGCCTGGGTTGAAAAAGACCACAATGCTCATCTATTTTCAACCCCCTGCTATGTGTAGGATCACCTACCACAAGACCAGGCTGACCAGAACCACATCCAGCCTGGCCTCGAATGCCTCCAGGGATGGAGAATCCGCAGCCTCCTTGGGCAACCTGTTCCAATGCATCACCACCCTCTGAGTGCAAAACTTCCTCCTAACATCCAACCTAAACCTCCCCTGTCTTAATTTAAAACTATTCCCCCTTGTTGTGGGATGCCACGAGCCAAAGCACACAGTTATCACTGAAGGTGCTCCTGCGAATCTGGATGCGGTCACAGAAATTACTGCTAATAATGCAAGCTGTATATCAAAGGCTTTAGGATCCTAGTGTGCTGAGACACTATTTTGCCAGGCTTTGTTCTGAACCATTAGAGATGACTTTCAGTTTGTGCACCTCTGTGATTAGGAAGGGACATTCCAATCTGATTTTGACCCAAAGCATTGGACATAGAAGCTGTGATGCCAGTGAGTGGGGATGGGGCGAGCTGGTAATTCGTTTGTTGGTCATCAGTGCTCCATGGGACACCTGTATGGTCCTCCAGCCACGTGGGGCTCATGGTACATCTGCTGGGCTCATGCATGGAGTGGAGCTCGGCACGTGCCTGCGTGCTGCAGAGCTGAGCTGGGGCTTTGCTTTGCCTCTGGGCTCGGCTTCCCCGAAGCTTCGCCCGCAACTTGCCTGAGCTCTGAGCAGTTCTCATGTAATCATTGATTTTTCAACACTGAAAATTTTAAATAATGCAGAAGAGTTTCCCCCCCAGTAGAGCTCTGCTAGAGCAAATCCATCAGACTTTGTAATATCGTCTCCAGGGAGCAGAGCGAGTACTTAAAACCAAAGTGCGGCAGGAGATACCGCTTTGGGGACATGGGAAGATCCTCCTGAGCGTTGTTTGTTCAAGGATTAGGAATCCCAAAGCCTGGGGATCTGCAGGTGTTCCAGCTCTCTGAGCCCCACGGTTTGCTCTGCTCAGCACTGCTTTCCCCTGGGGACAGAACAAAGGCTGACACAGGACACAC
Source organism: Centrocercus urophasianus (assembly GCF_019232065.1). Taxonomy (NCBI): domain Eukaryota; kingdom Metazoa; phylum Chordata; class Aves; order Galliformes; family Phasianidae; genus Centrocercus; species Centrocercus urophasianus. Next base: position 750,460 of record NW_024885089.1, on the reverse strand, counting down.
AGCACAGCACACAGCCCAGGGCCTGGCGGGTGGTTTGCATCCCAAGGAGCTGTGTGTGCAGACTGTGCATGCCCAGGTGATTTATTGCACAAGGGCATTTGCATCCTGTAGCTAATTAATCCGAGCGCTGGAGGCTGCTCTTTGAAGTAGAGCAGTGTCAGCGAGTCCAGCCCAGGGATCATTTGTTTCTTTTTCTGAAGAAGGCATTTCCAGGTCCTTGTCCCAGTGGAGGAGCTCTGCCTGCATGCACCTGCATGGCTGGGGAGAGCATTATGCCTTAACTCACTGCAGAGCCCACGAATTGGGCCGTGGTACCCACATGGAAGCAATGTGCAGCCAAAGGGCATCTGCAACACACTTTCCTAATGCAGAGGTTGATTTTGTGCGCTACAACCAGGCTCCAAGTGCCTGCAAAGATGTGCACACCTCCAAATGTGTGGTTCAACAGATTGGAATTGATTTCACTCCATTTTCAACGTCCCTCTCTCCCCTTCCTGTCTTTTTTTTCTGTGTTGGAGATGATGAAAACCCCCAGTATTTAAATTCAGCTCCTCACTTGCACAGATTGATTGCTTAGGAAAAAACATATATATATATTTGAAACACCTCGAAGCATGCATGCATAAGGTAGATGGCAAATAGCGGCCTGGAGAGGGAACGTGCAGCTGCACCTTTTGCAGGAAGAGAACAGTGGGATGCAGAACATCTACGTGAGCTGTGCTGCTGCGTGGCACAGCCTGGGGCCGTGGTAGGATGGGGGGAAGTTTCCCAGCCCTGCACAGTGCTGTGGGTTCGGCCACGGCTGTGCTCTGCGCTGTGCCCCAGAAGCTCCGCGTTCTGCTGCGCGCGCACAAGTTTGTGCACGAGTTTCCTGAGTTCATGGATAAAGTCCAGAGCTGCCAAGCTCCCAGTGCTTTGCCATGTCACACTAATAGCTTCCAGATCCCATCACATATTAAATTCATGCGGTTTCAGCGAAGCCATCTATTTAATGCAATTCGCTAAATGCCTGCGTAGCTCCGCTGACAGTGACATATTAGGTTTGCAGTCTTTTGCAATCTGATATCTCTGAATTTGCCACTGTACTAAAGATTTGATTAATGTGGTTCCATTTCGGTGCAGTAATTGGCTGCGACTGTTGTAGAAAATAATCAGGCTTTCATTCCTTACAACTGCATGGACATGCTAATGAGAGAGTGGGTTAATTAAGCCCCAGGCAGAAAGCGACAGTTACTGATGACTGTTATGACAAACCACCGACTCGGCATTTGGGAGCAGGACAGCAAATTTGCACTTTATGAAATTACAGGAAAACTGGGACATAAGGAATAAATAGTTACATCTGTTTGGTGAAAGGAAGAGAGCGGGAGAGGAGCGGAGCGCTGTTCTCAAATCAGGGCGCAGACACAGGGAGAAAAGTTCAGCGCAATGCAGGGAGGGAACCAACTTTTATCCATTCCCACTCCGTGCTCCCCAGTGCTTTTCTCCACCAGCAGGGTGCAGGAGGAATCCCACACTGAGAGGCTCTGTGAACCCTTCTTGCTCCTTCTGGGCCCAGCTGGGAGGTGCTGAGTGCAGGGATGCTGTGGGCCCCATAGTATCACTGATGCAGCATGCAGGGATGCAGTACTGCAGGTGCATAGTCACCAAACCCCACAGATCACAGCCCCAGGGCTCCTGGTGGGCTCAGCCTCCAGCAGACAGCTCCTCCAGCTGCGGCTCTGCGACGCCAATAACTCATTTATAAGGATTAACCAGCAATCTTTAAAACTTTCCCTTTCATGCTCATGATATTTTGCAACATAAGCACTGCCGCCATATAACCAATGATTTAGCTGAGGGGTTTTATAGTCTGAAATGGCTTTAAAATTTGTTTGGAATTACCTTGAGTACATTTTAAACACTTAAATTGTCATCTTTGCATTTTGGACTATTCATGATGCACTATAGGATTATTTTATTTTTTTTTCCTCCATTAGACTGCAGAACAACCCCTCCACTGTGGTACCAAGGCCTCCTGGCTGCAAGCTGATGGTGTCCCCATGCTCCGTGCCATGGGATGACATGCAGGGTGGATGGGTCCAGATGTCTGTCTGTAGGGTTGTGGCCATCTGTCCAGGCTGCATGCATGGCTGTCACCCTGCAGGTGTGCACCTTCCCCCGCAGACATAAGTAGAACCTGAGCACTCTGAACCAACGTCCCCAACAGAGAGCAAAGTGTGAGCATCTTCCATCCCACTGCAATCTCTTTGACATCTCCAAACACGGCTTTATCAAACACATCCATGGGGGACTTTGGGCACATCCATTCTCGTCTTCGAGGTTATCTTATGGGTTTCATTAAGGCTCATTTTGTGGGGTTCTGGCTTGGTGCAGCCGTTGTCTCTCTGCTCTTCTGTCTCTGCTCCTGGGGTGCACAGGGTGCCCCTGTTGGCTCCACGCTGCCGGGTCCCTCATGGTTCTGTACCTGCCAGGGCCTCACTGAGCAGCCCCTAGAGGAGAAGCCGTAAAAATGTTTTATGTAGGAATAGGTTGGTTTCTGTGCAATAAAACCCGAAGCCATTGAAAAGCAAGCTCCTGTGTAATTACAAAGACAGAGGAGATCGCTTCCATATGTCTGAGTGGGTGTGAGGGGCCCCGAACCCGCATCTGTTCTCTTTGTTCTGGAGGGAGAAAAGGGAGAAAAAGAAAGAGAAAACAGAAGACAGAAAAGGGAAACGGGGTCTGGAGGAGAAAATGACCTCGCGATAAACCCCGGCCAGAGCCGCTCTGCCTTTGAGGATCAAGGAACGGCAACATCTGGCCCGGCCGAAAGCACGCTTGATCAATAAATTGTGCTACCAGGCACAGAATCAGAGAGATCTGAGAGCCATTCATTAACGAGCTCGTTAAGTGATTGATATGCTTAATTTTCCTGTCAAATGCGGACTTCCCTTGTAAACATGTCAATTGAGAAAAGTTCAAGCTTGTCACTTGGATTTATGGCTGGAATAACATGTAGGTGGAAAAGAGCGACGCGTCCCCTGTGGCCCGTGTTGTTTCCTATTGCAGCGGGGCCAAGGGAGCCAGGTGCTGCCGTGCCCTCCTGCTGCCCTCCTCCTCCTGCCTGCCCACAGCTGAGATAACAGAAGCAGACCGGTCACTGGAAGAGCCCCAGAACTTGGCCCGGCAACAATTAACCTGTTAATTTGTTTGCATTGATAAAGCTTCAGGGTGCTTTGAAGGGTTGGTGTGGGAGCCCAAATCCCACCTGAAGCAGCTGCATGTCCATTACCCACCACTGGAGACTTTTAGCCAACGCAGCAATGGTGGTCTCTTCGTCTCATGCGTTTTCCCAGAGCCTTGCCATGAAACTGAGTGTTGCACGCATGTCTCTGTTGTGGTATTTTGGGGTCTGGTACACGGGGATGACAAGGACGCTCTTGGAGCATCACCTCACTGCTCACTCAGGCACTGCTATCAATAAACCTCTTTGTGCCTGACTCATTTTTATTTCTAACTTCTATCAGCAGTCATCGAATCGACACCTTAGTTCCCTTCAGCGTATTCCCGCTGGTGTCATTTTTTGATAAATGCCAAGAACAGCCTAGCAGCAGGAGGCCATTATCCTGTGACATGCTCCACTCTGCTCACATTATCTCTAAAATAACACGGACGCTCGCGCGAATCCCGCAGCAGCTCTGGCAGGGAGCAGAGCCCAAGGGCTGCCCAGCACCAGTTGGCAACTGGTGGAGACGGGTAGGGCACGGTGAGTGCTTCCCATAGCGGGGAAAAAGCATTCCAAGTGGATGTTCGGCACATTTCTATGTGATTTTTGAGTTATTCCTCTCTCTATTTCTTTACTTCTCAGTGCCCCCATGAAGAGCCCACAATCTCGGTGACAAAAAGGAGGGAGAGGAACACTGCAGCCAAACCTAACACCATTCAGCCGTCACCTAAACCCCCCAATTTAGGTTTAGAATCGGGAAGGCTTAACATCCAATGTGCTGTGTGAGTTTCTGAGGCTGGTAGGGGAATGTCGAAACACTGAGCTGAATTGCTCCTGCTCATTTCCTCCCAAATTTGCCCATCCAATCACACTCCTCTTGAAAAAGGCAGATTTCAGGGCCCTCCCTGGACAATGAGAGTCTGATCCTGTTCCCTGCACGGCAAGGATTTGCCATCGTTTTGCATTAGCCTCGCACGATCTCGGTATTTATTTTTGCTAATATGACACAATTAAAGGGTAATCGTATCTGTACCTTTCATATCATGTCAGGCAAAATGAACACAGTTAGAAGGATGATGCTAATGTGACACGATAGGACACAGTTAACACGACGAACTGTTCCGATTGAGTTAACGCAGGGACGCAGTGGAGGGGGATGCTGGTAGTGCTGCTCCCTGCTGCTCCCCATTGGAGCCACTGCATCCTGACAGGCAGCTGGGAAGGGACCACCGTGGGGATGGAAGGAGAAAAACCCATGAACTGGCACTGTGAGATGGCTCACACCTTGCTGGCTGCTTCTCCTCGTGCTGCTCAGTCTCTACTTGCAGCATCCCCAACACTTCGCACGCTAAGGAGCCCTCTCCATCTACAGCTTTGAGGCATGGTGGCTAAACTTGGGGGAAATAATTAACAATTATTTCACAGGAGAAGGTTCCAGCTGGAGCAGTATCTGGTGGTTGAACATATATCTACCAAAGGATTGTTATTTAAGCAATAACCCTTGAGAAATTGGTCGTTACCAGCATTAAACGACTCAGCCCATTGCCAAGGATGGTTAACGCTCTAATAAACTGGTCATTAACTGCAGTAACAATGAATTTCGAGGGGATTATTGCTATTATAAACCTTAATCAATGGTTTATAACAGCAATAATGTGGTCCTTTCTTTTAATGGTAAGTAGTGCAGCATGAGCAGCCTGCTTGGAAATATTTTCGGCCGGGCTGATAAGACAAAAGCGGACGTTGGGAGCTCTCCAACTCTGAACACTTTTGGGGAGGAAGAAAAGGCTCAAGGAGGTCATGCAGAGAGGTGGGATGGGGTGGGGTGGGAGGGGGTAGGATGGGATAGGGATGAGACAATAGGATGGAGTTGCAATGGGATGGGGATGCAATGAGATGGGATGGGATGGTGTGGGGTAGCCATGGACTTTTGTTAGCTGCTTATCTACAGTGTGAAACAGCTGAGGGACAGGAAGGCCTGATACTCAAGCTGAGGTAGGTGTGCCAAAGCCCCAGTTTCTGTGAGCAGGCAGGGAATAAGCCAGCAACAGAGACAGGAGAGCCCCTGCTCTGCCCTTCAACCTGCCAACCCCAGTGCAGATGGACAGGGAGCAGCCCTGGCACACTCCCTTCTTGCTGTGCATCCCTTAGGAAACAACCCACGGCTCCATAACAAGGGAGCAGCCTGGCATCAGCGTCCTTCCATGAGGCTTAAAGAAGCATTCCTCATCCTGAGCAAGTGGAGCTGAACCAGAGTCTGCGGCTTGGAGGACTGCACGCTCTGTGCTCCCCGCAATCTCTGGTTGACTCAGGGCTCAGCTCTGTGCCCAGCCAGGGAATTATCCCTTCTCCTGCTGCATGCAGCTGGCCTTCAAGCTAGGTCTCCCAGGGGAGCTCGAGCTGCACAGCCTGGCTGAGGAGTGAGTGGTAATCACACCCTGACTTCGGCAGAGATTTTCTCTCTCCTTTGCTTGAGGTTTTGATGGATCCTCAGAGCAGGTGCTCAATCCCTGCCCTTATCCCTGTGCTCCCGCTTGCCTTGTACTGCATGAGCCAGGGCAAAGCCATGGGAGCTTTGGGGCTCTGGTTAGCTCGGGGCAGTCCCTGATGTCCTACATACCTTCTGCATGATGCTCTCCTCCCCCAAATGTCCACATCCCCTGTTGCTGGATGGTGACACTTCTCCCTCCACTTTTCTTTTTATTTTTTTGAAAGAGGGCTGCAATGGAATAAATTGGAAAGTTTACTTCATGTAGCATGGAAATAAAAAAGCTCATTCAGAAAGTTAATGATTTATTTTATAGTTTCATTATCAGGGTCACATTACTCAATAGCATTTCAAACATGTCATTTGTACAAACTATGGTAATTAAAATTTATAACGTACTTCATCAGCGGCATATGAATCTTTTAGCCAGCACTCTGCTGTCATATAAACAGTGTAATTTCAGCTGCAATTCACCCTTTATTGGCTCTCATTTGTGATTTAACAGCCATCAATGACTGTGCTATAAAGAATAAATTAACCATCCGTAAACCTTATGATGACAGGGACAGTCAAACAGACTTAAGCTGCCTCCACCAGCTCTGGTTAGCCAACAACCATCAGGCACAGGAGGTGCCATGCACGAGGTGCTGAGGGTGCTCATGGCATCCCCAGTGCTCCCAGTGCTCCTGGTGGCTCTGGTGCAACCAGTGCTCCCATTGCTCTCAGTGTCCCCAGTGTTCCCAGTGCTCCAGTGCTCCCCACGGCCAGCCCCACACAGGCATCACCAACCCAAACCCCAGCAGCTCCAGCCCCAGCCTCCAGCTTTATGGATTTGAGAGCAAATCCACCACGAGCCATTTCTTAATCGAGGGCTCCTCGCAGCCGGCAATTATCCGGCGGCTTATTTGCGCCCATCTTCTGCAGAGGGAGCAATACGTTTTAATGGGATCCCTCCTATGCTTAGAGCTGACACTGTACAAAGCTAATAAATGATATGGATTGGATTTGTTACTGAGACATCTCCAAGGAGCCTGGGTCATACAGGCCAATAAAATTGGCCTCATAAATTTACCCTGACACACAGGATTACTCCAGCATTGCTGAGGTCACCTTCTCCCACTGATTTATGGCCGGCCCATGGGTTAATAATACTGTTTACGGGGCGGTTGTTTTCCCCTACACGTAGCAGATATTAATCAGTGCATGCCGGCCTTTTCGGCGCGCCGTGGGCGGGTGCAGCACTGGGGGACGCGGGATGAGGACGTGGTGGTGAGGGCGGGAGTGATTGATCTTCCTGGTGAGACTTTTCGTGGTCACAGAACCTCCCGAAAGCCCTCGGGGGGAGCGACAGCTCCCTGCAGCAGGAGGGGTTTGACATCCAAAGCTGCAGCTCCTGCCTGGACTGCACGGTGCCTCAGTGCCCATCCAGGTGTGCAGGACAGTGGTTTGGCTGAGGCTGAGATGCAGCCATGCAGCCGCTGGCAGCCATGCAAGCAGTTTTTTCCACAGTGCACCACAGGCAGAGCGGTTTCACAGCCTTCATAGCTCTCAGGTGAAGCACTGCTCCACCAGCACAGGATCTCATGCCCGGAGAAGCTCATATTTCCCCCAGGTCAGCACAAGGGCAGTCCCTGCTGCAGCTGTAGCCCCATGTCTGCAGGTATCCAATGGCCTGAGCTCCTCTTCCGTGCCACTGAATCTCCCTTTGATAGCTTAAATAGTGCCAGGCACTAGGAAGCACTGCAAGGGGATGGCATCCCCAGTGTGCCTCTGCTCAGGACAGGTAAAACTCCCCTTCCCAGGCCCTGCTTTTCCATCTCCATAGCAGAACTTTGTGCATCCAAATTCATTTAAAAGTGAAGAGGGGAGCAGAAGGCAAGCGGAGTGGCCCTGGATATCCTGCACAGCAGCAAGGGGCCTTATGACAGCATGTGTCCATCTGTCCATGTGTCTGCATGTCCGTCATCTGTCCGAGTGTCCATGTGTCTGTGTGTCTATGTGCCCATCTGTCTAGTGTCCATCTGTCTGCCTGTCATCTGCTCATCTGTCCACGAGTCTGTGTCTGTCTGTCCATTTGTCCGTGTTTCTCTCTGTCCATGTGTCTGTCGATCTGCCCATTTATCCATGTATCCGTGTGTCTGTCTGTCTGTGTGTCCGTGTGTCCAAACATCCCTTCCCATGCAATGACATCCCCGCAGAGCTCCTTCCCCATCCCCACCTGATGTCCCTGCAGCCAGCCCTGCTCTTGCAGCTTCATGTTCTCCCTCCTGCTGCCCTAATCGGACGGGACAGGTGAGATGTGCTTCAAAACACTGTAATCATATTTTAAATGGAAATGAAACGTGCGAATTAAATGTAAATTACGGCAGAATGGGAGGACAATCACCATTAGTTAAGGTCTGACACCTATTTTTGCAGACCTTTCCTAAATGCCACAACTTGTTTCTCCGCACTCATGACAAGGACGTGTAATTACGTGGCAGCTGCTCCCCCAGCCAGGGCACTCCCAGCAGTGAGGGACTGCGTGCGGCTCTGCGGAATTACGGAGCGGCGGTGATATTTTTATTCGGGAGCCATGAAAATAAACCTCGGTGTTTTGTCCCTGAAAAGGTGAGGCGGTAATACAAAGGGACGTTTTTATAGAGTCAATTTATTTAAGGGTTCCCCCATTTGCTTTTATATTGGAAAAATATGTGCCCTGTCAATGAGCCAAATTTTCTTCTTTATCCTCCATCTCATCCCCACCCCTCTGAGCCGCCGTGGCTCCCGTGCCATGAGGCCACTGGCCAAGCCGTCCAAGTTCTCCCCATGGAAGCACCCCTGGCACACGTGGCACCCATGGAGCCTAAAATGGGCAGGGACAGCTCATGCTTTTGGGTGACATCTGGGAAAATGGAGAATCTCTGTCCTGAGGAAACTGAAAGCCAAGGGCTGATGTCACCTCTTGGTCACAACTGCAGCCTCTGGGCCATTTTTTTGGTTCTCTGAGTACCATACAGTAAATAGTCGAATGAAAATGATAGCTCTGACACCCTGAGCGCCCTGACTAAGACATTTTGCTCAGAGGTATGAGTTTAGAATTGCAGAACCATTAAGGCTGGAAAAGACACTGGAGATCCCCAAGTCCAACCCCAATCCAACGCACAGTGTCCACTGACCATGTCCCTCTGTGCCACATCTCCATACTTCGTGGACATCTCCAGGGATGGTGACACCACCGCTTCCCTGGGCAGTCTATTCCAGCGCCTCAATGCTCTGAGAAGAAATTTTTACTGATATCCAACCTGAATGATCAGGAAACATCCATCTGAATGCGTTGCAAATGTCCTCTTTCACATCTGCAGACACTCAACCACACTCCAGCAGCAGCAAGAACCACATTTTCCGCCTTTTTCCCTTCCCCTTTTCAAAGCAGAGGGATATTTGTGCTTAATTTCTTGAAATACTGAACTGTGGAAAATGGAAATATATCATCCCACGTTGGGATAATCACAGCATTTAATTCTGGTTTCAGTAGTTCTTACTGTTATATATATATATATATATGGTACATAGAAACAAAATGTATTTTGAAATGGAAAAAAACTCTATGCCATTTAATTCCTAAAAGGTCAACAGAAATGCTTTGGCCTTATCGAAACGATTTTCTCCTTTGATTTTTCTTTCCAAATGCAATTTCATCAGAATCAGTGCATTTCCACAAATGTTTCACCTTTGGTGAAATGGCATCCTCTGCCTGGGAAGGGGCTCATGTGGGGCAGTTGGATGGGATGTGTGTCAATGGACCAGCTGACCTCACTGCTTGGCCCTGTGCTGCATCCTCCCCATGCGAGGGCACTGAGAGCATCCGGAGCCTTCCTGCCTGTTTGCACAAAGCTTGCAGCATTGTCAGAAAGGAAAGGGTACCATCTGGTTAGCCCTTGTTTACTGCACACCCTGCCAGTTTGAGCTTATTAATCATATTTACCCAAGTATCTTAATTACTCCCTGTCTAGCGACTTGCCTTGCACTCAGCTGTTGACCCGCTCCCCTCCCCTCTCCCTCACTCTTCTTTTTCCCCGCTGCTTTTTTAATTCTTTTCTGTCATTAATCACAGGAGCGGGGTGAGCACAGGAATCCTCAGCAGGAGCTCACTGCCAGGCTCAGCACAGCAGGGGACACCTGCACCCATGGGGACCATGGGGTTGGTGCATGGGGACGGGCGTGCGGGGCCAGGTGCACGGAGCTGTGTGCATGGCAGTGCATGGGGATGGATGGATGGTGGGACACGGGGCTGGATGGGTTTGGGTGCATGGTGGTGCACAGGGATGGGTGCATGGGAGGGCATGGGGTCAGGCTCTGTCCTCACCGTGCTGGGGATGGCGGCAGGCAGACACCATTACCGCCGGTAATTTGTTGATCCAGGCTCTCCTGGCGCTCCAGTGCGAGAGTGGCACCGTTTTCTTTACGACCTCATAAAGTCACAGCCGAGAGGCCGATTTGGAAAACAAACTGCCTCAGGTTGACAGATAATTAGATACAGGGGACATATTATACGCCTTTGCATATAAATGCGCACCGAAGCACATTGGTTCATCAGAAGTTGAGGCTGCGGGAGGAGTAGGGAGCCCGGCACATCAGGATCTACGCCCTGATGCCACTGGTTCTGTTTTATGGCTGATCCACCAAGCAGGGATGGAGGGTTGGCTTTGCTCTAGGCTCCGTTCCTGCAGCCACGCGAGCTCCTCGCATCCTGCGATTCCTCTGCCTACACCAGGGTTTTAGTGCAGCAGGGAGGAGCGGCTGAGTGGGGATTCATTGCCACCATCTCCATCTCGGTGTTCCTATATCATGGCCAAGCCTTACTCCTCCCGCCAGCAAGCCTGCTGAGAACAGCAGAGCAATTCGGAGATGCCACAGCCCCTGTATTTATATGGCAATTCAGCATCGCTCTCTGCCCGCCCCGAACCACGCGGTTCCAGGTATTAAAGCAAACCAAAACAGTTGGGGTTCCTTTTATGCTCTCCAAGATTTAAGGTGCTATTCAGATGCCTTGTCAGGCTCTCAGGGTTTGCTTTGCCAGGAGATCAGCCCTGCCCCACATCAGGGTGAGCCCTCTTTCCTACTCCCCCCCATGTCTCCCTCTACTTTTGGGGGGAGGCAGGAAATGTCAAATGAATGGCCCTATTCCCAAGGAGAGCTTCATTATCAATCATTCTCCCCCAGAAAGGGAATATAAAAATGTGTGTGGGAAAGATAAAGCTGTCAGAAAAGGGAAAGGAATAAAAATCCAACCCTAAACCCCCAGCAGCCCCCATGGAAGGAGGTGATATAAATACAGCTGCTGTCACTTTGATGAATTAGATCTTTTGTTAATTAGGATACATGGATGTAAGAGCTGTCTAAGCAGACAGAGCTCTCCTTTCCCTCCTCAGCCCAAGGTGCCGGTGGCCTTGCAATGCTGCTTTGGCATTTCTGCAAGCAACCACAGCCTGGGTGCATCCCAGGACTGGGCTGTGCCTTTGGTGGGGATGTGGCAAAGTGGCATCGCTGGCACAGCCACAGCTGCCCCCGCCCAACCGAACCCTGGTGCCCCCAGGGCACTGCAAAGGAGACTCAGCCCCGCTTGGCATCCCCTCCTCATGCCCGTGGCAAACTGGGACCTCCTGTCCCAGCTCACTTGGTCACAGCTTTCAGCTCTCCATACCCCTCAGCGGCCCCTGGCTCTGCAGGTCTCCTCCACGCCATGCCCCCTTCACCGGAGCACCAATGAATGCGAGGGAGGGAGGGGAGAAAAAGTGCTGTGCTGTGTGGATTATTGTGTGTTTGTCATCTGGAGTGGTATAAGCTGTAGGTACAGCATCTCCCAGCGGTGATTTATGGCCGCTGTCAGGCGGCACCAGCGCTTTGTCTGCTGTAGCGTGGAGGATGAATGCCGCGCTGTCAGCACGGGCAGGGTAGTCTTTCTCTCGCTCTGCTCCGTGTGCTCGCTCCCCATTTCACGCCGCTGAACATAAACAATCTTTTGTAAACCTGACAGTCACACTTTCTTCTTTGGAAACATAACGCAGGAATGGATGACTCGGCTTTCACTGCCCCATTTCCTGGGCTGTGCAGAAGGGAAGATGGCGAAGGGGAGACCTCAGTGAAATCCTCAAAAAGAAGAAATCCAGGAGCAGCATTGCAATGGGATCACAGCCTACTCCCTGAAGGATTCCCACATGCCTAGAGATGAAATTAGCCGTGGGGACACTGAGCAGTGTGGCAGCTGGATGGGGCTTGGCCAGGGCCAAGGAGACCTAAGACCATTCTCATGAGCAGATCATTGGGCTGAAGCTCCTCATCCAGCTGGAAGCAAGGCTGAAGTCAAAGAGAAGCCCTGATGGCTCCCATGGTACTTCCCACCCCAGCCCTCCCCATGACTTTGGGAGCAGGACTGCCAGGTATAGGGCACAGCAGAGGAGGGGGATGGCTCACCAGGGCTTTGCTATTTCCTTTTCCAGATGGTTTGCTTTGGAAGTTCCTCCGTGTGAGTTCTGAACATCTGCTGGGGAGGAGCAGCTTAGTATAAATGCGGAGAGATTGCTGGAAGGGCTCATGTGGGGAGGTGCACAGCTCCCAGTGCCAGCAGCAGCCTAGTGGCAAAGTCCTTGCCCTGTCTCTTCCTTGTCCCTTTCCCTGTCCCTGTTCCTGCCCTTGTTCTTGTCCTTGTCCCACAGGCGGCCATGGGCTCCCCATGATTCTAGAAAACCCACAGCTGTACCTCGAGTGCATTTGTGATGGGCCATGGCTCTGCCAAGCACCCTGAGAGCTTACAAAATGCACTTTTAACTATATATATATATATATTTGTATAAATCTGAATGGCAAATAAGCTGCTGTCTCGCAGCCTGGCCTTTCCCATGTGTTTTAAAGCAATTATTTATACGTGTGAGCACAATCAGATGGGTGTTCCAGTGCCAGCACCACCTCTGTGCCGTTAGCTGAGAGCAGCCAGGGCTGTGGCATGCAGGAAGCGCAGAAAATGTGCGTAACCAGGTCATGGGGATGGGGGGAGGAATCTTTCCTGGCAGTGTGGGGGATGCATTGCTGCCACGGCCCCATGGTGAGTTGCTGGGTGTGTGCTGGGAGCTCCTATGGCCACGGCTCTGTGCCAGCACTGACAGCCCATCACTCACTGCCAGGAGGGGGATTGCGACAGCAGATGAGGTGTAAGGAAAAAGGGGAAAAAAAGGCAGAAAGGCCAAAGGCTGGCGAAGGCTGAGGGATCTTCTGCTCCACGTCACCCTCCTCTTGGCCCACTGATATCTTGAAGAGCGCTGGTTCTGGGGAGGTGTTGTGTTTAATTGGAAGTTCATTTGCAGCTTCCAATGATTTGCATTACCACCCCCTACAAACAAATCTCTCATAATTCGTGTAAGACAAAACCCAGAGATTTTACGGAAAGCAAAATGCATGCAGAGAAATGAAACTGAGTGATGGCTTTGAAAGCCACACTGCAGATCCAATACGCTGTTGTCTGATGGCTTTTTACAACATACCAATGGTTGGTGTACAGTTACTTCTGCCAAGCAAAGGGACCACTGATCTTTGGGGTTTGCAATGCGCTGCACTGCTGTTCCAAGGGAACTTCCAAGGAAAAACACACACATGAAAAAACTTGGAGAATGGTGCAGGCCTTTCCACCTCATTTGACCTCCTTTTTCTTTCCCAGAATGAAAATAGAAATCAGACAGGATTTGGGAAAGCTGAGGGAAGGGGAAAAAAACTATGTATAAGAAAAGCGTTTCTCTGAAATCCAACTTGATATAAAATCCACTCAGTGCAGGGCTCAGCTCAATATAGAACCTAACTTAATGCAGAACCCAACTCAATGTAGAACCCAACTCAGTGTAGAACCTGCCCAATGTAGAACCCGACTCAAGGTAAAATCCACACAGAGTAGAGCCCAACTTGATGTTGGGCCACACTCGATGTAGAACATGCTCAATGTAGAGCCCACAACCCTCCTCCACCCCTGGCAGGACTGGTAGAAGTGCCCTAAGCTCCATACAAATGCATAGGGCTTTGGTACAGAAATGGCCCAAATACAACTGGCTGCTACCAGAACCACAAAGCAATCTCTGCATCCCACCAGCTTATTCACAGCACTGAGGACACTGAGCTTGCCTGCAGCACATCCTGCGCCATTTCAACAGGAGCAGTGCTTGGCTTCCCCTTGCATTGTGAGTGCTGCATCCCAGCCTGGCAACTTCCCTTCTGCTTCTCATATTTCAGGTGCTGAGGCCACCTTGGTTGGGGTGGCAAATGGACTCCATCTGGAAACTTGAATATTGGACAGAGGAGAACTTCCTATTGCATTTGCACGGTTGAGGTTTAGGAACTTCCAACTGCACCAAGCAATGTCTTCAGCTCTCAGCTGAACCCTGCACTCTTAGCTGAACCCTGCACTCTTAGCTGATGCCTACTTCTAAGAAGCCTTAATGCTGTTTCCCTGTGCTAAACGACCCTCCTAAGCACCCATCCAGCTGCCACTGCCTCTCCCCATTCCACTGGGCTGAGCACTCTTCCTTCCATGGGAAACATTGATTATTTCCTCCTGCAGCTGCACTTGCTGCACACAGAAGTTATGGGTCTGTCCACACCTGCGAGAGAAACATTATCCTCAGCCTTCAAGGGTGAAGCATCCTATATTTAGTTGGACTAAATAATGATTCTTCTCTATCTTTCATATCAGGATTTAAGAGCACCCTGGAGCTACAAAGTTTATTAGAACCCATAAGAAGAACTGTACCATAAACGGGACAACTGCAGCCATAAAGCTGCACCTTGAAGATGTAACAAATCCTGGGGTGCTGAAGTAGGACGCGGTCTTGTCTCAGTCAGCAGAAAGGGAAAGAAAAAAAAGGAAAGAGAAAAAAGAAGTGCCAACTTAAGCAGAAAAGAGGCCTGGAAATATAGAGGAGAAGAAAGGAAAAATAATAATAATAATAAAGAAAAGCACGCGGCTTGCATAGCCCACTCATGGCAGGAGCCCTGGGATGGGCACCCACACAGTAAAACTTGGCTAGGGTTAATGGGGAGAAAGGGAGAAAGTGGGAGAGAAGAAGGAGAGAGGGGGAAAGGAGGAGGAGGGTGTTATGGGTGGAGAGAGTAAGGGAGGAGTGGGGCATTCCGTGATGCCTTTCCCTTATTGGCATTCATTTCTTTAACTTGTCTGCTTTACCTCATCAGCATTTCTTTACCTACTGCTCCTCTCCAAACCTACGGGGCTCTGAGCTCCTGTGGGCTGTGCAGCTCATGGCTGCCCTTGGGCACCAAGGAAAGCCCAGTCCTGCCCTGCAGCCCTGCTGTCACACTGCTTTACTGCACTGCCTTCAGATGGACTCCCTGACAGAGGGCTCTTTTATAACTAATGGAGTTTTATTTTGCAGAGGGAAAAAATGGAGAGCTAAGTGGGAAAGGGGAGAGAGAGAGGAACAAACCACACATCTTTTTACATAGGATCCACAGTTAATTCTTAATTAGAACTGACAGATGCTTCTCCCATAATCCTATTCCCAACATGTTCTGTTTGCTTTGTTTGGCGCTGCGTGATCCATGGTGGCATCGTAATGACCTTTCGCAGCTCGTCCTGGAAGTGTTATTGGCACTCCAATGATTTATTGCATGTTCCAGTTGATTACTGGGCCATTTGTCAACTTTTTTTTCTTTTTTTTTTTTTTGCTCTCCATAAACTTGTCTCCTGTGTCACTGACATTCGTGAGCATGAACATTTAAACAAATAGTGGCCAGTCCTGCTGCTGCTGCAGCTTCGGCAGTGGGACAGCTGCATCCAATGAACCCTGCTCCTCCTCAGTCCATTATTGGCATTTTGGTGCCACTTTTGGGAATCAGGGAAAGTCTATGCTGGAATGAACCACCAAAATAATGATCTTTGCAACTGCTGCCTGAGGACAGGCTTTACAATTAGCACCACGGCTTTCATGAGGGTGGATAGAGATAGAACAAGGGGGAATGGTTTTAAATTAAGACAGGGGAGGTTTAGGTTAGATATTAGGTGGAAGTTTTTCACCCAGAGGGTGGTGATGCACTGGAACAGATTGCCCAAGGAGGTTGTGGATTCTCCAACCCTGAAGGCATTCGAGGCCAGGCTGGATGTGGCTCTGGGCAGCCTGGTCTGTTGGTTGGTGACCCAGCACATAACAGAGGGTTTGGAATGAGGTGATCATTGTGTTCCTTTTCAACCCAAGCCATTCTGTGATTCTATGATTCGGTTTACATAGCAGAGGAAGGAGGAGGAATGGGGGATCTGTGTGATAGTAGCCATCAGTGCTACTCAGATTGGTACCGGGGTGGGCTGTTAGATGCATGGATCAAACTCCCAAAGACAAATCCCCATCCTGAGCAGGGCCAGCTGCTCCCTACCAACAAATCCCCATCCCCCAGAATGGTGTGATAATGGGGAGCACCCGGATGGGAACGCAGTGGCTGCTGCAGTGGCCTGGAGAATCTGCACTGCATTTCGAGGAAGCATTTCCAGGCGCCTGTATAAATCACCGCTCCTCACTGCAGTAAAGGCAAAGCATTGTTTCACTGCGGTGACATCAATGCAGGCCACATAAATTATTTTTTATTAAGTGTGCAGTGCCCTGTAAAAATACACACGCAATCTGAGGGTACTGCAGAGAGAATGCAGGAGCACAGCCAGCTCTGGGCGAGGAATGGGATGGGAGAGGAAACGCTGGGGTGGGAGTGGGGTGGTTGGGTCTTTTTCCAATTCCAGTTTGGATCGGCATGTAATGTATGGCTTAATTTCCTCTCAAATTAGACACTTGATAAAAAAAGTTATTATATCTGTCAAGTTGCCAGTGCTTTTTATGAGTGTGATAAACTAAGAACCACTGCTTTACAAACCTTGATAGGATGTTTCAGTACCTGGAAAACAATTTTATTGCAGCCTGGACTACTAACAAATTGCAAATACTGATTAAGCCATAAAGTTACAACAACATTAAAAAATAATGAGAGGTTATTGCACGGGGGGAAGGCTCTCAGCAGTGGATGCAGCCGCCCGCTCTGGGCCGCAGCTGAACTGCATGGTGCGTTCCCACCATGGGAGTGAGGGTGAGGATGAGGGATCTGGATGGCAATGGTTCCCCATCTGTAACATTGAGATCAGAGCACAGTTCAGCATCAGGCTGCTCAGGGGCTGCTTAGACCCCCAGATCTATGCTGGGAGGCACATCTGCCTTTGCCAACCAGAACGGGAAGATCAGGACATGGTGCAACTTTTGGGCACCTTTTCTGCTGTACTCTGAACCAAATGTTCTCAAGTAGTAGCATTGCTCACCAGCATCAGGTGAAGGGGGAGACCCATATTTCAGACCCAGTATGAGACACATGGAACTGATTTCTACCTCTTATTAATAACTGGGCCATTTGGAGGCCAGTGACAGTGGGAACTACAAAAGGGACATCACAAGGACAACACAATTGCCTCCCAGCTCTCCTGCATGGTCCACCCTCACAGAGCAGAATTGCTCCAAAGTGGGGCATTCCGCACACCTGCATGTCACATCTGACCCTGGCTCCATCCACCTGCACCCCGCAAGGATGGATGATGTGCTTCACAAACACCTGAAGAAGAGCAGCAGAGGGCAGCTGTATCAGGAAACCTCTCCAAATCCAAGGTGATATTCTCCCTTCTTTTCCTCCCTGCTGTCTGCTGAGCTTTGCTGGCTGTGCAGGTACTCACAGAATCACAGAATGGCCAGGGTTGAAAGGGACCTCAAGGATCATGAAGCTCCAACCCCCCTGCCACATGCAAGGCCACCAACCTCCCCACTTAATATCAGACCAGGCTGCCCAGGGCCCCATCCAACCTGGCCTTGAACACCTCTAGGGATGGGGCATCTACAATCTCTATGGGAAAACTGTTCCAGCACCTCACTACTCTCATAGTAAAGAACTTTCCCCTGACATCCAACCTAAATCTCCCCCCTCCCCCCAACTTAAAACCATTTCCCCTTGTCCTGCTCAACTGGACACATACCTGCCCTATCCTCCTACTCTGCTCCACACCTCTTCTGCTCCTGAAGGGCAAACTTGCCTTGCAGCCCTTCCTCCCCATGCTATGCTCAGGGCTGTGCTCAATCACTGCATGGCTGACCTAATGGCTCTGCAATTAAAGCCACGTAGGGTTATTGCTACACCAGAGCTGCTGCGGAGGCCGCTCACATCACCGCCAGCCTCCGTGTCCCTGCACATCCCTTTCCTCACCACTCACCCACACGGTGCTTTGCAGCCCCTGTGTGCACTGCCTGCAGTCAGCCCTCGGATTGTTCTGCCCCTGCATTCTGTCTCACACCATCCCAGAGGTGAGCGCAGCTCTGAGTGGTGCCCGATGGAAACAGCGCTGCTTGCGAGCGTGATCTAACGGCGTTTCCTTATGCACACACAGAACTGGCATTTTGCTAGATTTAGGGAAGTAAGCAAGACGTATTTGTCTGCGGAGGCTTTGCACCTTCGGCAATTATGTCTGCAGTCTGGAAAACAACAGCAGCGGGGTTGCAGCGGGGAGGGAAAAAAAAATTCTATCATGTCAGAATAATGAGATCTGTGATTTCAGCACTTACTGGGTCAGAGACGCACGCAGTGTGTTATCTGTAATGCTTTCCTCTGACATTCAGGTAAATTGCATTTATGGAGAGGACACCAGGCAGTGGTGTGGGGACTTGGCTGGCCCCTGTCGGATGCTCTGGGGGGTGCTGGGGCAGCCCCCATCCATCTGCACCAGCAGGGGTGCAGGGATGCAGCTGCACAGAGTGCATCACTGAGCGCTGAGACCCACAGTGCTGCTCCTCCTATGAAGATAAGGGTGGTGGGAGTTCACTGTGGCCAAGCTCACTGAGCAATGTGCCATGCACCTGCAGCTGCTTCCCAAGCAGACAGGATGGTGCCTTCTCCTAATCTGCACTTTGCTTCTTCCCCACATCCCTCATTGCCCAGGGTTTCCTTACAGCTTTTGTTTTTCTCTTTTTTTTTTTTTTTTTTTCCATCACTCCTTTCACTCTTTCCAGCAGAGGAAGAAAACTGCATGAACCACAGAGCCCTTCTTTTCCAGCTGTTAGACAGAAACACTGCCTGCGCCCATCCCAGGACCAAACCTCCCACTGCGGGAGCGGCTGCTGCAGCCCTGGGCCAGCCCTGCTCTCTGCCAGCAGCTCCTATGTTTACAGCTTTCCTTCAGGGCTTGCATTACAGGATCTGGAGTTTGTCTTGGAGCTGCTCTGCCCCAGGCAGCGCTGGGGGGAACCCAGAAGCAGCACTGCCCACCGTGGCCCATTCCCATGGCTACTTTGTGCCTTGACGGGATCGACCCACAGCGATACAAAGCGCTCTCCTCCCATCCGACTGCTGATCTTTTGGGCAATTATTTGGAAGTAATGAAAGTGAATGCATGACATTTAAAAAAAGAAACTCCGCTGTCAGCAGGAAAGCTGCCACATTCCTCCTGCACCTTGGAGAATACGCTTAGCTTGAAATAATGTTCATTTTAGCAGAGTTGTAAATTACAAGTGTGCTGGGGTCTTGTGGGATTTATTACCATTTGGAAGGAGGTTATAGGCCTCGCGCTGTTGCTGCTGCATCTGGTGCACGGTACAGAGCAGCCACAGAGCAAAATTTGGAGGCAAAAGAAAGCACCTTTTATAGCCCCTCTCGGGTGGCTTGTATCGCTCGCATTACACATGCACACACACCACCTCCAGCACTACGCAGGAAGGATTTCACAATCCTTTTTCCCGGTTGCCTGCTGTAATTGATCCTCTGTTATTAATGCCGACCAGGAGAACTCGCCGGGCACGGCGGCACGGAGCGTGGCACAGAGCCCCCAACCGCGGCGCGGGGCCGCGTCCTCAGGGATGGCCCCACGGGTCTGTGCTCGTGTTTTCCATCGCAGGTGTTTCATAAAACGTAGCCCCAGCCCTGGCAGGAAACAATAAGCTCGAGCTTCCTCTGCATGGACTGAAGGGATTTCTCCCTCCCTTTTGGCAGGGCTGGGGCTCTGCTAATGGAATGTGAATGTTCCTCGATCCTGACCCTCCTGTCTTCAGTCTGTAAATGGTAAAGGCTCACCTTTAGTCTGTGCCATTAGTGATTAATTAATCTCAGTGTTTATTTAACCCATCCCTCTGGGTGTGGGTTTCTGCACTGAGGATGGTGTGGTTCCCCTCCTTTCCACCACCAGCCTTGTGGGTGCTGATCCCCGGCCATGGGATGCTGCAGGGTTGTTCCTGGTGGCACATGGGCATTGTCTCCCAAAGGGTTTGGCACCAATGTGTCACCAACTGCTGGGAGAGCTTCAGCTCCTGGTGCTGCTCCAGTCCCCAGCGAGGGCAGGGATTCTCTTACTCCGCGATCTGTTTATCTCCGTGAATGCCATTAATCACGTTCAGTGCCCAGATGGCTTATAACACCACATCCATCCTCTAAGAGCTGTTATCACGCACCCCGAAGATCTGTCAGATGAATAGCGAGGTCAGATGCAGCTGCTCCAATATCCCAAAGAAATCCTATTTATCATCTCAGATGAAACCAAAGCAGTTGCCCCCCCGTCCCTCATTGGGCTGGCTGCAGTGCAGCCCTCCAGCCCCCAGCGGGTTGGCTGCAGAGCTGTGTTTCTTGGCCCTTCGCATCCCGCTGCTGCCGCCTTCCATCTGCAGCCCCGTGATAAATGGCCGCGGGGTGCCAGGTACAGTTCAACGCTAAAAAATCCCGATGTGTGACTTCGGCATCTCATGGCAAGTCATTAATCTGGAGGGAGGCCGGTGCCAGGAAGGGGCTCTCCATTGCTGGACCCGCTCCGTGCAGCCGATGCCAGCGGCGGGGAGGAGGGAGGAAAGGCCCCATCTATTTTCCACAAGGAGAGCTCTGGGGCCGTTAACCCTCTCTGCAGCCCATATCCATGCAGGGGAGCCTGGGGCAGGTGGCACGTAGCCCCCCCAGGAGACTATGCTGCAGTGGGAAATGCAAAGCCCAACTGGTGCTCTGTGCCTGGAGCAGAAAACAGGAACCACTGGCACCGGGTGATGCCCCAGCCCTGGGCATGGCTCCTCTTGCCCTGAGGATCCCCCCTCTCTTCTCAGCACACACACCCCGAGCCACGTGCCTGGTGCCAAATTGAGTTGTAGCCGTGAATTATTTAGAAGCATCAGTGGAATATTGTTGTATCAGTAACGCAGACTATCAGTTTGTGGCCTTGGGGCTGCCTCAGTTACACACTCCATCACTATTTTCTCTCATGAATAATGTAGGAGCGGAATTACTCTGCATGTAGAGAATTCATACCCTGAGAAAACAAGGTTGCTCCAAAATTAATTTTCCGTACTAAAAGAGCGACAGAAAATCAATTAATCGCATATTATTCTATACGGAGACAGAGTAAGGGAAACAGCGAAAATGGCTGTAGCTATACATCAGCAAATGCTGTATTGGCAGAGTGCTTTGCAGGGCTGTGAGTTACTGCCTGCTCTGAGCGAGGGGAATATATTCTGCCCCGGAGAGCCCTCCAGTGCTGGGATGGGCTGATGGCAGCCCTATATGGCCCCGCTCCCATGGGCCGGGGTGAGACCATGCAGTGCTGAGCCCCCTGGTTCTGCTCCTCCTGCAGACCCTATGAGCACCATGGGGATGCTGTAACCACACTGCGACCCACGTCCATCGCGCTGTCTCCTCGACAGTCACAGGCTTAAAAAATGGCATCGTAATGAAGGGACAAGAAATGATGAGGCCAACCTCAAAAGAGAGCGGAGCATCGACAGCATCTTCAGGAGTAGGACTCAGAGCCAATGTAATGAAGACTCAGGCTGTTTTTCTCACAGCAAATTGTTTTCCCCGAGCACCCAGCTCCTCTGTTATCTCTCAGCACTGTTACGTTTCGAGGGTCATCACACAGTGCAGATCATTATTCCAGCAAAGAAAGCAGCGGCTTTCAAAGTGTTCACAACAACAACAGCTGCAGCTGCGATGGCATTTACAAGTTCCAGCCTCGGCGTTATTAGCCAGGATGGCTTCTGAGCTGAATTTATGGTTGATTTTTTTTTATTTTTTTTTAAAGTGCTGCTAACAGGAACATTTGAAGAAGCAATGACCGTTCCCTGAGCTGTGTTCAGTGAGCACCAAGACGTCCCCGCGCTCTTGCCGTGCTTGGGCAAAGAGCAGCCATTGCTTTGGACCCAATGCCACTTTGTCACCGCTCCTCCAGCGCTAATGCAGACACTTTGAACACGGGATTATTCTGTCCACCCCCTTTAGACTAAATCTGCCTTGGAAAACAAACGACCCTGTTGGGCTCAAAACGCTCCCGCAGCTGACTCCATAATGAGCTGTTTATTATAGTTCCCATAAGTGAAATCCATTAAGGCTGACAGAAACGCAGCTAAAGTTTACATCCAGCATCCGTTTGAGGGGAGTTCTGGGCCTGAATTAAATTTGCCCCTTCCCTCCTCCACCCCGGCAAAGCCATACATGACTCTTAAATGAATTTTCCATCGTTATTTTCCAGAATAACGCAGAGCTTTGCTGGGCCCTGGCTGATCTGGCAAGCCGTCCGACCTGCCTGCTATGAGTCAGAGTTCTCCCCCTCCCAGTGTCAGCTTTCAGTCCTGAAAACTTGAAAGGAAGAAAGGTAGTTTAAGAATGACATTGTTCTTTAGATCTTAGTGAGTAATCCGAGTTTTTTCAAACGTCCTTTCAAGACTAATAGTGGTGCAATGGCGTTACAATTGTGGCTGGCTGAAAAATGGAGTTTCCATTGTGTGAGAAGTTCTGAGGTTCCTCATTAGAACGATTGTCCCAAATTTAGACAGAAAGCCAACGTCTGTCTGTGCGTTGCAACCCAAACAATTAATCTTCTGCTGTGTCAATTATAATATGACCTTAATGCAGAACAGGACTGTCAAAATGAAAGATTTGGGGATTCTGAAAGCAGAATCTCTTCGTAGTTTTCAAGAAGAAGTTAAACAGACTGACATGTTTGTGAGGAACAGTAATAGGGGTGGGGGATAAGGAAAGATAAATGATGATCCCAAAGGTGACATAAACAGGAGTGCTGCTGTCCAGCCATCCCAAACCATATCCCTGCTATTATGTCTCCTTCCTCCCCCTCCTCCAAATGCAGCATCGCTCCACTGCTCCAATGGCTCACCCAGAGCTGTACTTCACCACCACATCACAGCACCATCAGCACTGCAGGGTCGCAGTCAATGCACATGAATTGAAAAGAGGTTTGATGGCTACACCTTGTAAATCTAGCAGGAAAAGAGTAATTTCTATAGAGTTGTGTGTGGTACGTGTGCAAGCAGGAGGGACTGTCTGCATTAGCATATAAATGCATTTAAAGTGAGACAAATACTGGCGGTTTTGGCAAGCAGGATACCTCTGGAATCAGAAATGTAAACTGTTTAGAAAAGGAAACGTTTTTGTTTAAATGTAAGGAGAAGGCGGCTTGGGAAGGTAAACATCCTCCCGGCGAGGCCATTGCTTTCGGAACTGGTGCTGCCCATCTGTGTGCTGAGAAGGTGAATGTCACCCAGGCAAACTTCACCGCATTAGAAACCTGCAGGCAGAATTAGGTCCATTCTGTAGGGCACAGTACATCCTTGAGGCCATCTTGGCTTCATGACGTGGTTGTGCACGAAAATAACGTTTGTATGGAAGAATCCCATCGCAGACCTCAGTCCTCCCATGAGCTCCCTGCACGTGCTTTGGGCCCATGGAGCTGAATGGGCACAGCCCCGGTGCAACAACAGCGACTTTGTCCCAGCAGCCGTGATTCTGTCTGCTCATCACCAGCGTTTGTTTTGGAAACAGCTGTTAGCCTGTGCGGTAAAACATAAGATGGAAAGTGTCACAGGAATGTGGTTGTCATGTGAAACCTTTCCGAGGAATGGCAGGGAGATTTATAGTTTGCATTTGGTTTTAATTCGATGCATATGGCAGCAGATGCTGGAGATCGGGGAATGGCACTCGTGGCCAGAGTGCATTTTTCGGGGCTGGCGGTGGCCCTGCTTTTGGGATGGGAATGCATTTCACTGCAATGCACCCGCTCAGTGCCGGTCCTTCCTTCCTTGGCAGCTTCTTCCCAACTCTTTTCTCACTGTTCTGCGATCCGGGTATGTGGGATTAGAAATTAAATGCTTTTTCCCTCCCTCCCAGCTTTGCTGTTGGGAAAAAACAAGCCAAACAAGCACAAACAAACCCAAAGCAGATGTGGCCGTGCAATGAAAGAGGAGAGCACTGTGCAGCCCTGTGGGAGCTTCCACGTGGCTGTGGGCTGCATGGAGCTGCGCTTATGGGAGTGGGCTGGCGGCAGTGGAGGGGGCAATCAGAGCACCTCATCCATGAGGAATTGGAAAAATGCGATGTGATTCCTTCAAAAGGAAGGAGAGAGAGCGAGCAATGCAGGGAATGCCACAAGAGTCATGCAGGCAAAAGTCTGCAGCTGGCCGAGCTGGAAAACAAATGATTTTAATCAGCTGCTATTCAACCACTGTCAGCTCTGATTTACTGTGTTCTGCCAATTAAGGTCTGGGGGTGTGGGGGGTAGGAGGTGAGAAACAAAAGCACAGTGCCGGGGGAGAGGATCAGCAGAACAGAGCAGGATGGGGCTCTCACACCCAGAACCCCCTGTGCACCCAGCAGGGTGCAGGGCTGGCAGACAGTGTGCAAAGCAGGGGGGGATCTCTGCAAGCCAAGGTGGTTCCCAAACACATCTTTCTTCCCCGCCACTCTCACGCAAAGCAAATTGCTTCCATGAGCTGAGAATGACAGCATGACTCGAGGTCTCTTCCCCCCTCCTGGATCATGACAAATGGATTCAGCACCGACAGTTCCAGTAGGGCTGTGATATGAGCTTTCCGCAATTAATTAGTGTGGCTAAGTAGCAAGCAATGAAGAAAATTAAAAAGAAACACCGTCTTCCCATGTAGAGCTATCTGGGTATTTGCACAGCTCCCAGTTCGGTGGCAGTGAGCAGCCTGCAGCCTTTGATCCTGCAGCAACTGCAGAAGCATTGGCGTTGGCGATGCACTCCGGGACCCGTTTGCACCGCTGTGCTCCCGGCAGAGCCGTGTCACCACGCTTTGTTCCTCCTCTTTAGCACTTTGATTTGTGCTGCTCTGCTCAGAATCTCCCTTGCAGCTTGTTGACTTATCACTCATCCCCGCGAGTTCCCATTCTCTCTTCCCCTGACAGCTTTGCCTAATGTACTTATTCATTCAATTTAAATAAATCGAACACGGGCCTATGACAGCCGATAAGTGAGTCACACAAGAACAAACAGAAAGGAAGCACTGCAAATAGTCAAATGTCAAGTAGGAATGGAAAACTGTCCCTACAGCTTCAGCGAACCTTAGATGTCTAATATTTATGGCCAATTGATGTCATTAGAAAGTAAATAAGCCCTCTTATGCTGCATTACAAAAGATTAACTGCAAGCAATGGAGTTTAAATAGCACAGATAAGTGCAGATGGAAATAAACCTGTTTAAAGCTGGAAATATTTGCTGAACCTCCTTGCTGCTTTTAAGATAATTGATCTCTGTATATCTGCATTGAATCTCCCCATAAAAGCTTTGAAACGTCTTCTGGCAGCGCCCGGCTCCCGGTGACTCACCCTCTCCGTATCGCTGCGGGGCGTGCGGGGCTTTGGCATTTCTCAGCACTGGGGGTGGGAGTGCGGGGCCACCACCCATGGATGTGGACTCAGTGCCCGCAGCAGAGCTCTCAGCTCCAAAACTGTCAGAGAAATAAATCGCCCTTCAGATATTGCACTGCGCCCCAGCTGAGGATCTTTGGAAACAGCCCCGCCTGACAGATATTAATGAGTTACATTGTGCTGATAAGGAAAGCGAGCGAGTGAGCAGAAGTGCTGTGCTTGGGAGCTGTGCTCTGCAGTGCCCGCATCAATCTCTGGAGCGCGGCCCTCCCCGGGCAATGCTGGTGCTCAGGGTTATGCCCTGGCTGTGCTTTGCACAGTCCTGCAGTGCTCTGCCCCGTGGCCATCAGTGCTGGGGTCCCCGCCGTGGGTCCCCACAGCAGTCTGAGCACCGCTTCTCCTCTGCAGCGACGTTTATGTGATCCCACAGCACTGCTTTCAGGATGATTAATCTTTGCCCGGCTGTGTGTTTAGGCTCTCCATAAAGGCAGGTGCATGTGTTCATGCGCTGCTGCTGTCAGGGCTGTTAATGTAAGCGTCTGTTTTACAGCCCAATTGACAGCCGTATTGTTCTGGCAGGGTTACAGCTCTGACATGTGGAATCAATCTTTTTAACCTGTCAATTAATCAGAGGGCAGCTGTCAGCCCGGCTGAAAGGCCTGAAGGACAGTGCCCTTTCAATGGATTATACTGGATGCTCAGCGGAGTAAAATTGAACGCTTCAGTCTCGAGAAACTCTCACTGAATTCCGAGCGATGCTCAGTGTGTGCTGCAGGCCCTGAGCCCAGCACGCTGCTGCTCAGCCATCGGGGAAACCACCACTGCCCACCTCACAGCTCCCTCCTCTTAAATCAGGGTTCTCATCACCGCCTTCAGCGCAGACGCTGGGAAGTGGATGCAGATGCTCAGCGTGGCCAAAGACCGGGCAGCCAGCAGTCCAGAGAGGAAACAAAAGTGTAACCTTGAGAATAGCTGTGTTCCCCCGTCCCTTCAGTCTAATGCATTGCGGTGCTAGCTGAGCGGCCACTAATTTGATTCATATGAGAAGCTTGACCTTATTCCACCAAGTGTTTTCCAGCCTGGGTTTCTCTAACTGCTTGTTTATAGAGAGTATATGGAGCATTTTATGTTTTTTCAGCTGTTTAGGAACTTGGGTTTTTAAGGCTGCCCCAAGAGAGTGGGGCACAAGGCACAGCCTCCCCTGGTGCCCAAGAACCCTCTCCTCCTCTGGGAAAGGAGAATTTGGTGGTGGTCAGCATGAGGTGAGCCCCATTGCCACCACCTTTCTTCAGCACAAAGATGGAGCACTCAGCGCTTCCTGGGTCATCCGACAGTGATGGAGACACTGAGAAGCCCTTCTCAGACCTCTTAGAAACACCATTTTCTCAGCTGAGATGGGATTTGGGTGCCAATGTGTTTAGATGGTGGATTTTTTTTCCTTCTTTTTCCTCTCTTGCCACACAGCCCTGGATAGATGGCACATGCAGAAATCACCCTCATGTCTGATGGCTTACAGTGGTTGGCAAATGGCGAGGTGGGAGGCAGGCACTGATCACTGTGTCAAATGCCACCGATAATTTGCTGCGAGGTCCTGGGAAAACCTGCACAGAGGTTGTCAGCACTTTGACAAAAGCACAGTGGATCCCAGTGGGTGGCACAGGGTGAGGAGATGTGCGATGGGAACAGGACAAACCTTGGGAAGGCATTGGCTCCTAGGCTGCTCCGAGCAGCCTTTTCTATTCACTTGATTTATTCTCACATTGCAGGGCAGGAAATAGAGAAATATTATCTGCTGTTTACCGCCGCCAGCCAAAGATGGAGTGCCCTGCCCAAGGTCATGGCTGTGGCACCAGGTAACTGTGAGCCCCGATCCTAAGCAGGGGCTGTGCACAGGGGGCTCCAGGGACTGCACTAGAGAAGGCACCAAAGGGCTGTAAATGGTAATGGAAATATTTTCATCTTGGGTCCTAATGCAAAAAGCAGGAAGTCTGAGCACACGAAACGTCTCCTAATTTGCACCTGAGTCTCTTAATCAAATGGAGCTTTCAGCCCCAATCCCAAACTGTGCTTTTTCAGAAAGGATTTCAAAAAGATCATTCATCAGGAGGAGCAGAAGCTCAGAGAAGCCATTAACACCCATTCTATTGATGGAGAGAAGGGAGGTGACTGATCTGCAGCTCAGCTCACACTGCTTCTCCCCATCCCATCCCTACTCCCATCTCCATCCTCATCCCATCCCTACCCACCCCATTTGCTGGGGCTGTCAGCAATGCTGTGGGTGGGCAGGAGGGCTCCTGGCGTCTCAACCCCTTCAAAGAATCCAGGCTGCACACATGGTGTTTTCAGCTTTGCCTCTGCCCCATGTCACCACAAGGCCCTCACAGCCCAACTGCAGCTCCCTGCTGCTGCCTGGCATGGAGCCTTACCCGAGGATAACTCAGACGCCATTCATCCTCATTCCAGCCACAGGAACAGGAGGATTTTAAGGTGAAATTGTCTGATCAAAGTGAGTTTACGGAGCTCCTTTAAACAAATTTTTACAATAATAATTTCTCTGTGCAGTGTCTGCAATAAAAAGACAATAGATGAGATGGCCATAGAGCGAGCCCAGGGCCGTAAATCACCGCAGGGCCCCGCGCTGCTCTGCCAGCATCCTGCACTGCCTCGTGTGCTTTATGGTGTCATCTGCGTCCCAGCATCCCCAGAGTGAATTACAGCCTCGCAGGCAGCGGGTGGCCATCTATTATCCTACATGTAAACAGGTATTCAAATAGCAGCTTCAGAGCTCTCTCCTCGGCATTTAATCATGCCTGTAATCTAACCCCAGTCCTTGCCAAGGTCACAGCTCTGATTGCTCTTTCTCCAGCGCTGCAGGTTTCAGCCAGCAGCAGTGACAGCCTCAGACGAGCTGATTGTCCCCCAAATTAACTCTGATGCTCTTTGCAGAATAATGAAGCAACAACGCAGTCTGATCGTCAGCCTGGAGCCTGGCTGTGTGCCCTCAGCTGCTGGGAGGTGAGCAGTGCCCACGGGTGGGATGGGACAGCCCCAGGTGGGTTGGGATCAGGGCACATCCCATGGCCGTGGCCCCATCTTGCCTTCCCCATGCTCAGTTCTCTCCTCAGTGGACTCTGAGCTCCCAGGCACAGGCAGTGCAGTCCCCACAAAGCGCGATTCACGGCGTGGCGCAGACAAATGCATCCGGATCCCGCGCTGAGCTGAAGTCAATGAGAGCTGAAGGTGCTCAGCAAAGCTTTTAAGGGATCAGGTCCTTGAAGCATGATCAATAATCAGCTCATCATCCTCCCTGCTCTGCTTTCCCCCTTGCTGCCTTTCTAAAAGCGGCTGAGAAATTCCTCAGTCGCTGCCCAACTAGCAGGCAGTAAATCCACAGAATATAAAGATGATTTTCATTTCCATTGGGCTACTCTATTTTTCTCTCTAAATATTTCAGGGGAGCTCGATTCATGGCTTCTCCTTTGGCGTTAAAAGAAAATAATAATAATTTTTTATTTAAAAGGTAGAGAGCAAAGCCTGGAGCACCGGGGCCCTCCGTATTGTGTTTCAAATGGTTCCCAGCTTCATTACTAGCTCTAAGCAAGTTCTGTATACATCACCTAGTTTAATTCAGCAATATCATCAGTGTCAATGGGCATCCAGCGACTGCCGGCTATTGGTCATCCGGACCTGACACAAACTCAATAAATACTCCATAACCCCTGACAGCCGCCAGCAGATTAGCCCGAAATGAACGATTGC
The DNA here is from genome assembly GCF_019232065.1 of Centrocercus urophasianus. NCBI lineage: Eukaryota > Metazoa > Chordata > Aves > Galliformes > Phasianidae > Centrocercus > Centrocercus urophasianus. Next base: position 721,307 of record NW_024885089.1, on the reverse strand, counting down.
CCAACCAACACCTGCTGAACCAAATCACCGTGCTGAGTGATGGGCCTGCGCCGAGCTCTGACCACAAGTGAGATCAGGGGAAGAATGATTTTGTACTTGAAGAAAAGAATTAGAGATGGTGGTGGGAGAGACTGGAGAGCCTTCGGGAGCCTCAGCTCCTCCTGCTACGCTGACCGTGCGGCTCCAACATCAGCAGCAGCTTTTATTATTCCATACGTTATTGATGTTACCGTCGGCGGCGTTATTTCACGTCCGATGTATTAGGGCTATACATTATTATTTTAAGCTTTTTTTCGGTGAGACTTGAACCACAGTTTAAAAATAAGTGCTTATTTAAAGGGAGCGTTTTGCAAATGGCTCTGAGGGCTGCAGGCAGGCTGGGCGTTGCAGCGCTGCCCCGGTCTGCACTCTCCAGAGGTGGTGCTGTTGGCATCTAGGGGGGTTTCATGGAGGCTAGGGCTTGGTGAGGCACCCAGCACAGCTCTGCACATCTGGAGGAGCTGTGCTTCCTGTGTCTGTTGCATTTCTGCGTCTGTTGCACTCCAGTATTGCCTTGGGCAAGCACAACTGGATTCTTAAAGGGTTCAGCTCCCAGGAAAACCAAAGGTATTATCTGCATGCTGAAGTCTCATCAAAGCAGAGATGAGCCAGCAGGGCCACAGCCATATTTGGTCTGACCTCCTCTTCCAAGTGCCTCAATTTCCCCATAAGCTCATCAAGAAACATTCCTGTCTGACTGTGATCTTTTGCTACAAAATTAAGACTCTTTTTGGCTCGATGTCTCTCCCCATGTCATCCCAGCAGTCACTTTGCAGCAGAAGAAACAATCTGCTGCAGAACCTGGAGCGGCTCAGCCTTCTGATGGCACAGACCAGACCCTTGCCCTGCTGTAGGCTGTGCTCTGGGGGTGGCTGCAGACCCCTGTCCACCCCTGCAGTGTGCCCCTGCCTGGCCCCAAGAACTGTGCTGCTGCAGGATGAGCCCCTCTCACTGCATTGCCTTCATTTCTCTGCTCAGAATCTGTCATCATTTTCACTACCCAGAATAGCTGTCACTCCACTTTTGGCTCTGGGATCCTGTTTTGATTCCAGCCCTTATCGAGTTTATCTAGAATCCTTCTGCTCATTTAAAAGAAGAAAGAAAAAAAAAAAAAAAAAAACACCCCCAAAAATCTCTCATTGGAAGCGATTTTAGGAGTTTGTCTGTGGTGGATCCCATGGAGCCCTGCGTGGGTTTGAAGCACTGCAGCCCCATCACTGCCCCCAGTACAGAGGAGCTGTCTGGACCAGGGGCCCAACAGAGCCTTCAGAGTAATGTGATTTGTGGGAGAGCCGTGGTGTGGGCTCACAAACACTGCTGCTCCCACTGCCAGCTCCAATCAGATACCAGCCTGACCTCAGCAAGCAGTGTCTTTTCCTATAAATGTTGGCATCACATTGAGTTACATCATTCGTGCTCCATTATGTGCTGTTACAGGCAAGGAGTCACGCAAGTTAATGCGGCATCTGCCTGGAATTTAAAGGCGTGGGGCTGAGAGCCCCCAGCACCTATGGCTGCACTGTGAGGACGCATCGCGCTGCGGGCGGAGGTCCCTACACTTACGTGCGTTCTTTGCACCCCCTCCTCAATTCCTTTTTTTGACAAGGAAGGCACAGAATTCCGCTTGCTTTGGATGCAGAGCTTGCTGCCTAGAGCTCCATCTGGGGGCACCATCTGGGGATGCTGCCGAGCACACAGCACTGAGCAGGTGGGCGATGTGAGGACCACACTGTGGTCACCCCTGGGGCTCACGGCCAGCGCCAGGCAGTGATGGGACTTGCAGCCCCACGGTGCCTTCCCAGCAGCCCTCGAATCACAGCACAGCATTTCTCCCTTCTGCTTAATTTGCTCCTAGCTGCTTTACAGAGCCCCTCACCAATTAAGCAATTAGCAGCTAATTTAATTTGCTCTATCAGGACTGCAGCGCTCTGAGTGCCGTGGTGATGCACGAAGTGAGCATTGTCTCAATGTGCAGCACTGATGCATCCCCTGTGCAACATGGGACACCTCCAGGATGATGCAGCCAAATTGCAGCACTGCCACAGCCCTCCTCCCCCTTCAGGCTCTGACCCCCTCAGCCCCAAGCCATGGCACTGTTGTCTCAAGGCAATTCCATTTTCGAAAGTCGCATCTCCTGAGTATTTCATTTCATTTTGAGCAATGGTAAAATACGTCGGGTAGGTCTGATAAAAGCTTGGAGCCACTTTCCTTCATTTAATTCCAGGCTTTAGGCCATGCTCAATTATTGATCCCGTCCTATTTTATAGAAGTTCTGCTTGGTGTTCTTTTTAATATTGGGAAGAAGGAGCACTCCGAGTTTTTCTTTCCATATAATACAGTGAGATGGGAGGGGAACACAAGCACTGGGCAGGGGATGCAGGATGGGTTGAGTCCTCAGCACTGCCTGTGCTCTTTGTATCAATGGGAGAGAGCCCAGCTCGTCCCAGGAGATGTTGTCTGCCCAATGCCACTGCCCAGCACAGGAGTTGCCCCAGATCACACTGACCTGAGAGCACTGAAGTCATGAGGACGTGCTTACATTGCAGTTCAAGGAGGAACCTGGGGAAGAACTGCCCCCGGATGGCTCTGTCTGCTGCCTATCAGGCTTGCCTTGAAGGAGTTTTTCACTCTAATTGTAATTGATGTTTTCCTTCGTCCTTGTAAAATGGTTTAGTGGTTCGGAAATGATTTAAAGGTGGAATAAATATGCAAAACCGGGCTAGGTTTCCATCAGCCTGCAGCTCCTCTCCCTGCAGATAGGCCGTGAGGCATCTCATGCACATCAGTGCTTTGGGAACACACTGATGTGACACTCCCCAACACCTCCGCTCTAACACAGACCCAGGAGGAGCAGATACAGTGCTGGGAGCTGAGCATTCATTGCTAGGCCTGCAGTGCAGAAAATGGACAGGGGAGGGCTGGGTTCTGCCTGCTGGCCTCAAGACCGAGGCTGTGCCATTCCTTTTCATCTAGCAGGTGCTTGTAAATAAGGCCATTTTGCATCTTTTAGGACCAAGGGTGACTGCAGTCCTCCATCCTCAGCTCCTCAGCTAAGAGCAGCAGCAGCCAATCCAGAGAGCCAAGGTGGCAAAGGTCCCATAGAACGGCTTGGCAGAAGCCTTGGGGTGGGTTTCACCTCTTCCCATGCCATCTCAGTGCATTGTGCCTGGACAGGTCACAGGAGGATCTCAGGAGCAGGGATCGGAGCCTGGTGGCTTCCAGCTACTCTGCAAGGGGTTGAAGTGTGTGCTCACAGGGTGCTGGCTGCCTGCATGGGGAACGGGGGTAGAAATGACACTGAATGTGTTGATTGTACAGTAAATTCCCTTCAGTGACAACCATAGAACCATAGGAACCGTGTGTTGAAAGAGACTTTCAAAGGTCTCATCCAGCTCAACTGCCCTGCAACAAACAGGGCAAACCTCCAGCTCAGCCCCACAGTGACTGAGAACATCTCATATCAGTGCTAACCTCCTCTTAGCATGCAATGGTTTGAGATGGAAGGGACCTTAAAGTCCACAAAGCTCCAGCCTCTAAATTGGGCACCAGATAAGGTTTCCCCATGCCCGTGCAACCTGACCTTGAAGACCCAATCCCTCGGATTTAAATCCTGTCTTAAATCCAAATAAATGACTCAGTTAATGCTTCCGCTACTAGTTGTTGTCTTGTGGCATAGCCGAGGCTGAAGCAATTGACCAAAAATGAGGGTGCTTCACTGAGCTCATGAGACATCTCCACGGGGCTGCACTTACAGAGGGGTATCGTGGATGTCACAGGGACTGGGGGGGGGCATGGACTGGGAGGACCACGTGGGGAGGGGCTGCCTGCAGATGCACCATTTCCTGCAGAAGGGACTGCTCAGAAAATCCCAGATTAGCCCCGAGATGGGGTTGTTATTGTTGTTATTATTATTGTTATTCTTTTAAAAAGTTACTTCTGAAGACTGCTGTGCTGGTGACATTCCCTTCAAGCTGCAATAACTAACCTGTCACAGCCTACAAACGCTGACAATACAGCGCCGTGTGGGGTTGACTTAATAAACCTCATTTACATTCATTTTGATTCGCTCAGGCATTGAAAAACATTTCACGGGGAAAAAGAAATAAGCAGGAACCTCTCCAAGCTGACACGATGTTAGCTGATATGATACGAACGGACTTAATAGCAGCACGAATGAGAACATGCATTCCTTACAGTATTTGCAAATGGGCTTCTTTCTATTTGCTTGCCATCTTTTCTCCCCCTCTCCTGCACCGGTGCCACTTGTGGTCACGGTGTTCCTTTCTGCAGCACATCTCCATACCACCAACATCCCACAGGAGCTCAGAACCAAGAGCACGTGCTGAGCCCTGAGCATGCTATGAAGTTTCCCCAAAGCTGCAGCGCTTTTGGGCTTTGCCTGTCCCTTTCCGAAGGCTCCTGGTGCTCTTTGCATCCCGCTCCCCCCTGCCCACACTTCCCATCTACACAGCAGACAGGCTGCTGGGAGCTGCACAACACAGGAGGAGCCCTCCAGGGAAAGTCAAGAGCATGAATCACCACGGAGCTCAAAGTTTATCTTACCTCGAAGAGTGATAAACACACAGGGCGCGGTGGGTTTGTTATTTCTGTGAGCTTTTTCCTGCTGACATTGGTTTAAAAGGAGTTCTTTGTGATTTACATCTGCCTAAGCTCAGAATGAAACAGAACAGGTTCAGCAGAATGGGATCCTGCAGATGGATGCATGGGGTTTGCATGGTTTCTCTTATCTGATTTGCATCACAGAGGGACAGTGCCATTTCAAGCACTGGATATAAGCAACTGAGAACAGGAAGAAAACAGAAAAAGCTCTAAAAACAGAACAGTGGGAGATGTGTGAGGAGCAAGAAACCATCCACAGGTGCTGGAAAGGAAAGAGCAAAGCCGTGATTCAAAGGATACCACCAGGAGGTGAGGATTGCTGGGCAGCCCTATGGGACTTCAGGAGCAGCCATGGGGCGATGGGAGCGGTGCTGAGCAGCTGCTGCTCCCCTCCTCATTTTCACACACTTGGAAGTGTTGGTCCCCCTCCTTCCCCTCCAGACGTGGACAAATTGACAGAGCAACAGGATAGGGAAAATTGAGTTGTATCAGTGCTCCCCGGGGAGGCTCACGTTGCTGCCTGTGTCCGCGAGCGCTCATTTCCTACATCTACTGATGAGAGTTCCCATCGATCGGCGACCCCGAAATGCCTATGCTGATCAATGGCCCCACTGACACATCCATCGACAGCGCTCCCACTACAGCGAGGGCTGGGATGGGGACGGTTCCAGCACTGGCACACATAGGGAAGTTGTCTCAGAGCACTGGAAGACGCACCTGCTGAGGGCTGCAGATCTCCTGATGGTGTGCAGCCCATGTAAGGGGTCGGGGTTCCCATGCACAGAGGCAGCGTTGCCCCATAGGCACTGCATGGAGAGCATTTCCTTGCAGAGAACCCTCCTGGCACACACTGTGTGTCCCACCGCTCATCTGGGCGAGGAGCAGAGGGGAAAAAAATGAAAGAATATTGAACTTCTAATGCACTGTAATTACCAAATGATCCTATCTCAGAAGCAATGGGGCCCCATGGGATTTATTGCTGTATTAACAGTGGTTTTCCATTGCATTACTTAATGAATAATGTCTAAGCTAATAGCACACCAAAAAAAAAAAAAAAAAAAGAAAAAAAAGAAGAACACAACTCCAGTGTAATTATTATTTCTTCTAATGCAGCCACTTCTTACATAAATACCCATCTCTCTTTATTGGGCTGTTGTTTAAAAAATGTTTCCTATTAAATTGCCGTCGGTGCGAGGCATACATTATCATTATTATTTCTGCTTCTGCTCCACGAGGCCACCTCCCCCTCCCGGGTGCTGTGCACACCCCAGGGACTGCTTGGGTGCCCCTCATTGCCACCCCTGCTCTGCTACCTGGGCTCCAAGGGAGCTGAAGAGACCTCAGCTGTGCAAACAGCCGAGCCTCTGTTTATTTTGGTAGCCTCACAAAATATTTATGGAGAGTTATTCGAGCAGAAAGGCTGAATGGAGATCATTGCAATGTGTCAAATTAAAGAGTGCTTAATGCCGCCTAATCTCCCGGTAATTACTGTTGTGGCAGCGGATGGCATTAGAGCTGGGTAAGAAAGCTAATGATAGTCAGATAGGAGCCCGGCTGGGTGTCAGCATGGCTCCACCATCCGCAGCTCCAACAAGTGGCTCTTCCTCTGCACATACAGAAAATCCATCTCCACAGACCCCTCCGCAGCATCCTCACCCATGAACGCGTGCTCTGCCAATCCAACGCCCCCAACACAGTGCTGGGTGCTGCTCACCCCTTCGGAGAAGCCGTGCCCCCCACATCCATTAAATGAAGGAGCAAACAAGGAAGCTTCACTGCCTGTGTTGTAGGGCAGAGGGCTGGAAGTACCCAAAGAGCACAGACCCACACATGGGTTATGCTGGAAAGGACCTTAAGGATCGTCAAGCTGCATCCCATTGCTGCTCACAGTTGGGTATGTGGGGTTGGTTACCATTGCATGCAGGGGTGAGGAAGAGGAGGGGATGAAGGCAGCACCCCATGGGCCCCAGGGCTCTGGGAAATCAGTGCAGGGAGGGCCGAACCGGTCTGTTCCAGTTACAGAGCTCAGCAAGCGCGAGGTTCATCATTAACTGTCAAACAGCGGTTTTAATCAGCCCTGCTCCTTGGCGGAAGATAGATTTAATATCAAGGCACATTTTCAGAGCCATTAGTTTAATTATGACAGGTGTCTGCAAACTGGATGGCTCCGCTTTCAAGCTATGAATGACAGCGCTTAATTCTCCAGGCCCACGGGGGCCACTCGGGTACTTTACCAAAATGAGCTTCCATTAAAGTGTAAGTGTTTCTTTCTCCCTTTTTTTTTTTTTTTTTAAATATATATTATATATAAATATATTTCTCTCCTTCCGTTCTCTTTCCTCTCTGCATACTTCAAACCAAGAGCTGATCAGAAAATTGCCCTTTAGTGGAAGGCAAAATAATGTTCCTCTCCCATTAGGGCTTTTATTACAGGTTAGGAAGGCTGTGCCCCGCGTCCCCTGGTCAGGCAAAAGCACTGCAATTTGCTGCTTAACCTTTCCATTATCCATCTGCCTTCAGTGTTTTCCCAATAAATAGGTAAATAATAATAAATAACGGAGCTCTGGGTGCCCATAGGGATGCTGACAGTGAGGATGTGCACTGTGCACCTCCCAGCTCTGCTGGCTGCCCCATGACGGGGGGTACCTGCAGCAATCACCTCCAGAGCCCAACGTGTAGAGGCCCTCTGCATCACAGTACTTCACACTATTTTAGGCACCAAAAATCTTCCCCCTCCCCTGTAAATAAATTCAAATCAACAACCTATTCCACAGGACTTGTTGCAGTTCTGGCATCCCTAGAAGTCACTCAGCTCCTCAGACGTAAGGGACAGATGTTTCCAATGCCCTTTCTATGCCCTGTGTGCTCTCACCAGCCCAAGCAGCTCCCTTGTACCAACAGCACATGCCATGAGCCCCACTCACCGTGGCAGAGCTGAGCACACCCTCCCAGAGGTGATGGGTGGATGCTGTCTCCCATGTCAGCTCCCTCTGCTCATCACACCACCAAAACAGCACACATGTGGGGACAGGAAGAACGGGGCCAGGGGGGCACAAGTTGCCCCAAGGCTCTCATATCCAACCTGGAGCCTCTCAGAGTGTTTCTGAAAGGAAATATCACTTCTGCTTCACCCCAGCCTGATTTTGAAATATTGAAGCCTGCAGCCAGCTCTAAATGCTGCTATATCTTACTCTTAACTCACGAGAGCCCTTGTTACCCCCACGTGTCCATGACCTTTCTGTCATGCATGCAGGAGCTGATCAATGGCAGCTAAGAGATGCCAAACTCATTCCACCTGTGAACACAGCACCAACCCATCCTGGTCCCACACAGCGTCAGGAATCCCCTCCTTACCCAACTCAGAGCTCCCCTCTGCAGTGCTACAGGGTAGGGATGGTGCAACTGCACCAACAGCATCCTTGTCTGCACAGAGATCTCAGTAAGTGATGCTGCCAAACTCATGCATGCAAAACAAGTCCAGATTGACATTCAATACATAAAAAGGCTCATAGACACGTAGAGGGATTTTAAGAAAGCACCCAGGTGATGGAGGCACCCAGCAGGAGCTGTTTTTAGATTGAATCAGACAATGAGTTGGGTTCTGTGTAGCCATTCAGCACCTAAAGCCATTGGGACTTCATGGGAAAAAGACACATTCCCAAGACCCACGACCAAAGTTAACAGCAAAGTTGTTTCAGTTTCTGCACGACTTTCCAATTCCTTTGAAAAAAAGCCTTGAACAATATGTTTCTCCAAAGCACAGCCCCCTGTCCCCTTCCTTCTCATCCTGCTTGGAAGTGCCTTTGCCTTTGTTCCTTCCCAGGAGGGATCTGGCAGGTTCCAGCACAGGAGGAATCTTGGAGAAACAGCAGAAGTTATTTAAGTCCAAACACATAAAATTATACATATTCAAAACAAAGAGCATGGGAACTTGGCAGGAGAGGGTGTCTAAGTTACCAAAGCAGCCATAACTCAAGAGCTGACAAATGATGTGGGTTTGAAATGACTATTTATTCTGGTATTTAATAACACAAATCCAGAGCGTGGAAACTGCTCTACAGCTACATCACATTGTCTTTAGTGCCTCCAACTCACTGAGGGCTATAAGGACTGAACACTGTTGTGGTTTATATAATTTAATGCCTTTCTTACAGTGTTTTATAGCAGAAAAATACATGATCAGCAAGGAAAGGGATTCCCTGGCTGGTTTCTGAGCTAGCATTGTTTCTGAGACTTGGGAGCTTAGTGAGGCATTGAATAGCACAAGGGGACTCGTGTCAGAGGAAGCCTACCAGCTCCCCATCAATCTTCCTGCCTCCACACCAGAGAGCTGCATCTCCCAGCTTCTCAGCTTCAGAACAAGCCTGGCTCAGCCTGGGGCACCACGTAGGGCAGCTCACCAGCCTCCCTGTGTTCACCTCTGTGAGTTCCTTACCCCATCCCACCAATGGAAAATGGAGCATCAAGGCATTCGGTGCATCTCAGCTGCTCCACAGAACACATGGGGTAGACAAGTTCTGGGTAGAGCTCCAGGTCAGCCTCTTGTAAATGTAAAACAACAGCTGGGTTCATGTCCCATGGGCTGCTGTCTGCTCTGTGCATGTTCGGAAGGCTGTTTGTACTTTTACTTTCAGTGCAACCCAAATTACGGAGCAGTGTGTTTCTGTTTTTCAAGTAAATATTGCTCCAGGAACTCACCTCCCTGCCTAATAAACCCAGCCCAAGTGGCTGCAGAAGGGAATCCATTGTTTTAGAAAGTGTAACGGAGGGGAGAAGGATATTTATGACCTTTAGAAGGAAGCTCAGAAAGCAGCTGGGCAAAGCCAACATGGAGGGACCCCAGGAAGGAGCAGTCTGCAGTGGGTGCTCCTCCTATAAGCACAGCATTCCAAGTCTCTGAGCCAGCACAGAAAAGCAGCCCAAGAACCTGCAGCCGTCCCTCCCCAGAGGGATAGCAGTGATTGCTGCCATTCACGGTGGCCCTGGAGACACTGAAGTCCCAACACCACAAACTGTAGCCCTCAGATGTGGGAGGTACACAAGCGGTACCTGCAGAGCTCCGGGGCAGCACAGCACACTCTGCTTTCATGTCAATTCCTTTGTACTTCCCTTGACCTCCTATAAGCTGATGGGAGTCTCAACGCACCGACCAACTCTTACTTCAGCTCACGTCCCACCTGAGCCCTTCAGAGCTTTGCTTTTGATACAAGATGGATTTCATCCACAGACCTCATGCTGATGGGCAGCCAGCTGGGTGCTTACTGACCCAGCCAAACTAAAGCAAATAACACAAAGCAAAACTGGTTGTCCCACTGCAAAGCAGTACAAACAACCACTGGGGAAACCACCATGTGCTTCTGTGGAGAGCTGCTGGAACAGCAAGTCAATGGGGATTTGTTGTTTGCTTCACCGTAAAAGCTATGAAGAATCATGTGGGAGAACTGTTGTTACCCAAACTTCAGATGCATCATGAAAAGAGAAGATCAGATCCACATCTGTGCCCTGTTATCACAGGGAAATAAACACCTCCGCCCCCAGGACCTGAGAGAAGCTCTGAGCAATCATTTTCTGGCTGGGAGACCTATCAGAGATACATCGATGCCTTCAGCCCAAAGAGAGGACTATATCAGAACGCTGTGAACTAGTAAGGCAGCAGCCCTTCTTCTCTTCATCTTCTCCATAGAGAAAACACAGAGTAGAACTCCATAAATTATTGGCTGCGCCATGAAAAATAATCTCCCAGGATTACATAAGGATTACAGCAAATACCGGGAAATGAAACAGAGAAAAACAACTGCATCAGAACCAAGAAGACGGGGAACCAGCACTGATGGGCTGTATGTCACACAGGGGGAGTTACTGTTGGAGACACACATCGCTCAGGGTGGAATGTGGGGGCTTTTATACTGCGTTGGTGCAGCTGGAGATGGGGGGTGGGAGCAGTGGGAGCCCCACAAGCCCTCATTTGGCTCATAGGCACCTCACTGTGCCCAGGTGTAGGAGAACCATCGGCTGCCATAGAACAGCTGCTGGAACACAGCCCAAAAATCCCTGCAGGCTTCAGGCGAACGGCCCCGCATTTACTGCTCCTGGATACCTCATTATTTAAGCCCCGACACGTGATGCTGAGGACAGCTGACTCAGGGCTCCCGGTGCTCAGGGTTGGTAACGCCGTCTGTGCACAAATGCTTTTCAGAGCTCTGATCACCTGCAACCCAGCCCAAACGGCGAGCAAGCGAGCGCTGAAAACAGCAAGCCTGTAATTTTGCATGCGGCTGCTCTTTTACTCCTTGCTTTCTCTCGCGACCTTGATATTTCCACGGTCCTGGATAGACGCAGCAAATGGAAAACAACATTTTGCTCTGGTGGATTCGTGCCTGGTGGATAGCACACAACCCATGATCCTGTGTTAGAAGCAGTGTCTGGGGCAGCGGCACAGGGATGCACTCCCCATGGATGCTGGCAGGGATTTCCTTAAGGTCAGGCTCTGGTTCCAGCAGGACACAACCCAGATCCCACAGGCTGCCAACCGGGCTCCTCGCTGCTATTCAGTGCAATCCCAGCCCCTTCATTTTCCTTTTACTGCAGTTAAAAAAAAAAACTACAGAAAGAGACCTATTGACACCACTGCAAAGATCAGCTCCCCAGAAAGAAAGCCACAATGCCTAGGTTATGGTTTCCTGCTAAAACAAACCCCCTCGCAGTATGATTTCATAGGCCATGCTAATTATTTTTAGGGCAAGCATAATAAAACCCAGGTGATTTGCCTTTAGCAATTTCTTCTTATCTTCACACAGCTCCGGATCGCTTACCCACATGCAATTACAATGAGCCCTGCAGTTCTTAACAGACATCTTTTGTCGAAACCCGGCAAGAGTACACAAAGGTTAATATGCTTTTGCACTACAAAAATCTGGGCATTGTCTTGCGTGTTGTAGGACGTGCCTGTGACATGCTGAATTCGGCTGATTTACAAGATCAGCAGAACAGGAGGTTTTCCCACTGGGAGCCCTTTGCTCACTGTTTTCTCATCAGGCGGCTGCGGGCAGGAGAGAGCTTGGCTGTGCCATGTTTGGGAGAGGGGGTTGGATGGGGAAAGGAGCAGTTCCCCTATCCTGCAGCACAAGGTGCTTTGCCTGCTCTGTTGCATCGTCTCCCCATCGGGTGCTGAATGGAACGTACACTGAAGCTGACTTTGGGGTGCCTAAGGGTGTTTATGTCCAATGTTGTGTGGATGTAGCAGTGCCTGCTGGGCTACCAACAGAAAATCACTCTCAATGCAATACAGCTCTTCAACTCTTCAACACTACCCCAGCACTCTGCTCCAGGCTTCAGCCATCCCAGCTTGGTTGGAAGGGAAAATCTCCCTCTGCACCACAGGGATAGAGCTCAGCCCCCACGTGTCCCAGGAAGAGCCATGGACAGAAGGAGAACACTGTTGTGTGGCACGAAGAAATAATTAAAAAAAAACCCTCAGAAGGGTTGGCAGCATAAAAATTTCTGGCTCTGTCGTCTCTCTGTTTCTGCGAGCAGCAAAAGATCCATAATTCTCACACTTAATGTAATTCCAAGGCATCTAAAGTGATTTACAGTCAGTTTACTCAATACTTTCAGCTTTATTTAATGTAACAGTTATGGCACATAAAAAGTTTATTGAAAATCCTTTGGGAGTATGATTGAGTAAGAAACAGTCATTGCTAATACCATTACAAGGGCTGAGGAGAAGGATCCCAGCATGTTCCCTCAGTGACCTTTGTGGCTCTGGGATCTGGGGTCACCTCAGGAAATCTCTGCTCTCCGGGGCACCGCGAGCTTCTGGGAAGCAGAGTGGAGTGTGATCCTCCTTCCTGCCAAATCCCATCCCTTCGGCCATGATTTATTTCCCTATTTGCCATTTGTGAGCAGGGCTGGAGAGCGTGACGTCGGGTGGGGTGGGGTTGGGATGGGAGTGGGGCAGCAGTGGGGCCGCGTGGGTCCCTCCCCATAGCATTAACACTTTCAGCATCACCACTCCACCAAGGCTTCTCCTCAAAGACAGAATTGCAGAAGCCATTAATTCGCCTTAGCAATTAACCAACATTACTTTGACTATCATTAGAGCAGCAGCCATAATTTAATAATTGTCAACACCATCGGCAATAACGCCCACAGCGGCGAACAAAACCTCAACATCAATTTCTGTCAGGTGCTCCCACTGCGTTGGCAGCCCACCAACATTGCATGAAATGAGGGAGGGTTCCCATCTCCCTTACAGCTCTCCAATGAGAACTGCCATCATTGTGGCAGCACCCGGCGCTCTGCAGCCCAACCATGACCTGCGTGCACAGAGCCCTGCAGCACTGGAGCTCCCTGCCCCACACTGGAGCTCCATCGTCCCTCCTCTCAGCCCCACATCCACGCACAGCCGGGTTTGTTTGCAAATGAGCCTTTTTTCCAGGAACCAGAGGTGAGAGGTGAGGTAGGGGAAGGCAGGAGGAGCCAGCAAAACCAGTGCGAAATACAAAAACAAAAATGCTCTGAACTGTCTGGAATAAATAGACAGTAAAAGAAAAACATGTTCCACATGTGCGTGTTCCATAAACAGAAAAAGGTTACATTTTTTAGATAAGGCGACTGTGATGGATTGTTTAGCTGTATTTGTCAATCAAGTATTAAGACTTGCAGAATTAAAATCAGAGCGGTTCAGAGAAGGATTCCAAGCTCTCCAAAACATCAGGTTTGGCATTTAGAGAGCTATCAAGCTATCATCTCTAGACAGACAAACAGATAGATGGATGGATGATTTGGAGGAAAAGATGGAGACATTCTTTCAAGACTTTTTTTTTTTTTTTTTTTTTTCTTTTTTTTTTTCCAAGAGATGATTTCCTTGTGCCAAGAATTCAGCCTGGGGAAAAGTCCAAATGCAGCATTTCCTCCAGCTCAAACTGGGGCTCGGCCCAAACCAAACCTTGGCTCTGCAGCCCCGCTCTCAGCAGGGCTGTGGGGAGTGGGATCCGATGCTGGGAGCCCACCCTGCTTCAGGGGAACCACGACGTGCGTGGCTATGGGGAGGGACACCTGCCTTTGCCCCCAGAAACACCATGTACAGGTGCCCAAATGTTAACGCCGAACAGATGGAGGAGGAGAAAAGCAGCATTTCATGCTGGAATGGGCAGAGCAGCCTCCAACAAACCCACTATTGTTAGACAGAAATTCCTAGAAACAGATGCAGCAAATTCAGCACTTCGGAGCCAGTTCTGGAGTTTGGGGTCTGCTGGGAGAAGGCTGTGTAGCTTATGGATTAATGTACTATTATTACATTACTCTTTAAGCTTCAAAGGTCTGCCAGGAAACCTAAGCCTACTATCTATTGAATGACATTTTAAGAACAAATAATACATTAATATATTTAATTTGAGAATAAACACATATATTATAGGAAGGGATTTTGTCTATGCTGATAAGTCAGCGCCTGACCTTTCCGCTGCGCTCCCCCGGTGCTGAGCCATGGGGGATCTCCTCTGCTGCTCCTGCAGCCAACGCTGCTGGAAGGTGGGAGTGCGGCCTCATAGGCCCTTCCACACTAATCTGCTGCTACACTAAATCTTGTTGCCTCAAATTAGTTAATCAATTAAGTGTCAAACCACAAAATGTTCGTGACTACGGCTCCAATTCATTGCCTCGGCACACGCTTTTGTTTGCTGCTTTTCTTCCTTTATGCAGGTTTCTCCAGTTGAAAAGTTTGGGACATCCCATCCCTGGCCTCGTTAAGGAAGGGCTGAGAGGGCAGGCTCCCCTCTGTCTCCAATGAATGCAGAAAAGGGCTGGAAATGCAACGTGCAGTGGAGGCACAGTGACCTCCAACCCATGGGGCTGAGCCCCATCTCCATGTGCTCCATCGCAGCTGTGATTGCCACGAACCAAAGTCCCATTATCTGCATGGGGTGGAAAATCCCAGAAGCTGGAAGTGTTTTCAGGTGGGGGTTTTTAGAAAGTCAACGAGAAGATAAAGCTGATAACAGCAATGTTTGGATTTTTCAGAAGGCAGGTGAAAATATTCAGCTTTGGAAAACATTTCTGGTCAAAAAAGAAAAAGGCCTGTTTTCTTGGAAACAGATTCAGAAATAAATGTCATACTTTTGAGTGTATTCTTGAGGTAGAAAAGTTTAAAAAAAAGTTTTAGTTTTGATTGTTATTACTGAAAAACAAAGAAAAAAAACCCCATAAAAATGGCTTTTCAGTGGCCATTTCAGTTCTGAGTGAAAACATATTTTTCATTTAAATTCGGTTTAGAAGAAGAATATTCACCCATTCCCCATCCCCAGGGCTGATGTCTGTGAGAAGCTCATGGCCACGGCTCATCTTCACCCCATTTGGAATCCCCAGGCTGAGAAGAGAGGGAAGGAGATGAGCGTTCGATCCTTGGGGTCTACAGGTGGGGATGAGTGATGCCAACCGAGTTATTGCCATGCTGGGAGCAAATGAAAGCATCCTGCTGCTCAGCTCTGTCATTGCCCTGCTCACGGTGATCAGTTGGAAATGTAAATACAACCACCAGACTTTGGGAAAGCCAGTGCAGGACGATGGGGGGAAAAAATTGCAAAAGTGAGGTTTATTGATCCCCAGTCGAGATTGATGGCACAATAAGAGCAGGAGGCGAAGAGTGATTTTGCTTTTGAAAACGTTGATGAATAAGCACTCAGGGGCAACAAATAGCTGGACTCACCGGATGATGGACGGCGGCAGGCGAACAAGATGCATTTTTATAAATGGGTGAAAGGAGAGGAGGACTTATTAAAAAAAATGAATGACCACATGTGGCAGGGATACGCCACTGGGGAGAAGCCAGCCATTGATTTATGTGCACTACTGGCATTTGAAAATTCAATAATAACATTGACAAATGAGAGGCAAAGCTGGCCAGAGGACAGCAGAGAACTTGGAGTGGAGAAAGAAAATGCCAAGGTCAGGATGAAGGAACAGAAAAACATGCTTGTGTTGGAAAGGTTCTGAGTTAACTCATCTATATAAAGACATTAAGAAAAATCGCTCTGGGATCAGAGCTCACCATCCTGACTCTGTGGCACGAGTTGGGCAGAATCCAATGGAGGCACTGGGCAATGTGGTGCTGGGAGCAGGGATCATCTCGGCTCCTCTTGTTTTCGCTATGCAGTGCCAGGTGCACCCTGGCACCTCTGAACTCACACAGCCTGCATCTCCCAGGAACAGCTGGCACAACACCCTGCGCACGGGCTGAGGGCAGTGCATGGGGAGCTCTGCTGCAGGCACAGCACTGATTCCTGCAGCCCTGAGAAGGAGCAGAAATGGAGCTCATTACAGCCACCTTGGGTGACCGTCCCCAGCAGCCTGCAGGACGCACTGTGGCACATAATGTTACCTTAACATTTGATCTACTTAATGAGCCCCCAGTTTTTTTCCCCCCGCGTGCCTTCAGGCTGTTACAATTGGCACTAAAAGAGCGCTGGCGGTGGGAGAGGCTGCGAGCGGAGCGTGGGGGAGTGCAGCAGGAATGCGCTTTGCCCTTTCTCACCGTCCCTGTGGGTGTGCATCCATCTCAGAAGATGTCTTTTCTAAATGCTGGGAGGTCAGAGGTGTGGATGGAGAGCAGCTCTGTGCCGCGGCGCGCTCGGTTGCTGCAGCACTTATTGGGTCTATTCTGAGCCACAGCAGCTCTCTGGGACCTGGGGCCTGAGCATGGAAATCCCCATCTTGCACAGCCCAAGCCATCCAGATGGGACTTTTGACAATATATGTGGTTTCTGTTTTTTTTCCCCTGGTTTTTTTTTGCACAGCAGTTGATTTCCACCTTCAGCTGAAGCTCCTGCTCATGGTGCCTGGCTGCTCTGCTTTCCAACCTGGTAAATCTCACCATCAGAGCCGGCTTTAGCTTTAAATATCACCTAATATCACATCACTGAAGACCAGATGCACAGCACTGGGCTGTATGATTTAGGATCTGCCCCGAAGCGAGTTCCCAGCCAAGTAATCGTTGGGTACCCAGGGAACTCACCCTCAGGACATGCTCTCCTCCACCCACTGCAAATGTCAGCCCCCTGGTTTGGGGAAATTCCTCAACCTGAGGCCCAAATGCTCATTTTCACTGAGATGGACAGAGAGCAAAACTCATTCCCTTGTGCTACCATAGCGAAGGTGTCCATAGAAGGGTTATACAAACTCCCATAAAGATTTACATTGCTGAGAACAGAAAGCAAACCTTAAGGTTTCCTTAATCCCAGGATCCCAAAGCAGTTCATGTTGGTGAGGTGACTTGTGCAGGCAGGTAAAATGAAGTACAGGGAATTTACCAGCTTCACCTATATTTTATGAGCAGTTTATGGATGAAAACAGACCAAAACTGCAGCACGGACAGCCAGTGCCCCTTCCAGCTCTCATGCAGCTGTACTTCACCCCTACACAAATGAAGGTTGGCAAGGAATGCCTCACTTGCTCTGCTTGCTGACAAAACCCCTCTGCTCCGCTTTGACATAGCTCAAATAATTAAAGAAGAGGAAAAGTTGAAGAGATGATAAAATCTCTGCAGCCCACCCCTGTGCCTGTCCCAGGCAGTGCTCTGCAGACAGCTGCCTCCAATGGGGCTCTGCAAACAAATCCCAAACAGTGCAGCTGAGGACAGCGTTATTTAGAGTTTGGAGCCAGCACTGCAGGAGCCCTCCAGGCCCCGTCCCCAGCGGTGTAAACTGGGGAATTCTGCTGTTGTGAGGACTGCAAACAGTGACTGAGGATCTGCTGGAGGATCTCACCCCCTCCTCCCCACATTGGTTGGAGCAGCTCCGGAGAATCACTCCAGAGCACATTAAAACAAAAGTAAGATACCTCCAATCACTGTTACTCATTTTTATGGCCACGTTGTTCACAAATGACTGAATTTAGCTGTCAAAGGTATAGAAAAGTAAAATAAAATCGAAGCATCAGCCATCTGAGCCCTAGAAAATGTTTATATTTCCGTTGGTTGTTTATGGCGAGAAGGTCTCAGCTCCTCAGCTCCTTTGTTCCACACCGTATTAGTTATTGCATGGGAAATGGGTGTTTTTCACTTCGCCATTTATAAGGCTTTTGCATCCCCTCTCTCGTGTGTGCTCTCTCCCTCTATGTATTTTCAGCTCATATGTCTCAGATTGACGCATGGAATGGTATTTGTTTTACTGGTTCTGTCTCTCTAATAGTTTTTCATTGCAAAGGGGATCCAATGGTTGTTATTTACTCTGCTTCCTTCCAGTGTCATTAATGTGAGTGTTTGCTTCAACCAGTTGCCTGAGAGCTGGGAGGTTCCCTGATCTGAATGAAGGAGGGGAGCAGGAGGGCCCTGAACTCATCCCCCAAAAAAGGGTAGGGGTTTGCAGAGTGCTCTGTGGCCACGGGATAAATCCATTCCACCATCACTTGAGGCAGTTTTCCAGCATGATTTAATGGCATTGCTCACAAACTGGGGCCCTCTCTCAGACTGAGAGCCCCAAATCCAGAAGCCACTTAGGAAAACCTTGGCCAAAAGGCATCAAGAATGAGGCACAGTTGTTGCAAGTGAGAGTTCTGCTCCATCAGATCATGTAAACACATATTTAGCTCTAAGTGGATAAGTAATCCCTCTGAAAGCCACCCAGGTCGAATGTTTTCCAGCTCTGTGCTGTGCTCCAGCTGAGCATTGTATTTTTCCTCTTTCAATCCCCCTGCAGGAAAGCGCAAGCAGAAGTTAAAATCCTGGTACTGCCTCCACCTTCACCCCTGGACTGCGCTCACTTTCCCTCCCCTTCCCTGACAGCGCTGTGAGTGGTGGGAGCGTAAATGCGCTGAGGCTCCTTGGGCACCAAAGCATATGGGGCACCAGGGAGGCTCCTGTGAAGCACAGAGTGCTATCGTGGGCACTGTGCTGTCAGACAGATGCTGCAGGGGAAGGGAAGGGGAAATAAAGGGCATCAGAGGAGCAAGCAGCAGGTGGCAGAGCCAAGAGGGTGGCAGTGTCTTCCAGGCAGGAGTGCAGTTCCACTGCCAGGGAGTGATGTGAGGTTGGAGGTACCAGTAACATCAGTAAGGCACGAGAGGCTGTGCCCCATCACAGTGAGCCATGAACCTCCAACCTGTGAGGATGCTGAGTGAGAAACCCGAGGAAGCAGAGTGAGGAAATGAATTCCAGGCAGGGGGAGGACGGGTGGAACGTGCGTCTCTCTTCTCGAGGCAGCTGGGCTTATTTTAATGGGCAAGGTCAGCGAAGAAATGACCAGGAAGAGAAATCGCTGCCATTACAAATCAGTCGCGATCTTGTATCAATTATTCCCCGTGCAGTTCCCTTGCCTTGGGCTGAAGCAAACACGGCCTAATCAGTTTTACATCTACGTTTAATTTTATTGGAAAGAGGAGCCGGCAATGCATCATGGGGCTGCTGCGTGACATGAAAGGTGACCCCTGCCAACTTAATGACACAATACATAACCCTTAATGAAGTCACTATCTTGTCCTTTTTTTGCTGTCTCAGCCTGATGATTTATGATGGCATCATTTTGCTTTGCCCTCTTTTCATTTCAGCTTGACAAAGTGGATGAAACAATTATCTTCGTTATCGGCCAGAGCAGGAGAAATGTGATAGTTGAGGGATTCTGCAGGTGGAGGGCCATGGCTATGGATCAAACAAATGGAGAAATGCACTCAGGAATTGGGGAGTTCCCCCTTTCTCCTCTCTCTCTGACTGCAGAAGATGGATTGAGGGTCCCAAGCAGCCCTGTGAGCCCTCCATCACTGTGGCAAGGAGCAATTTCAAGGAAAAAGATCTCTGGAGCAGCAGGTAGAGGAAAGCTGGGAGGTTTCAGTCCATTTCCTTTCTCAGTTTTTTTTTCTCTTCTCCCCATGCACACATGCACTGATACGACGCAGACCCATGGCCATGCCTGCTGGCAGTTGTTAGCCATGTGTGCAGGTGCTGGGTGCTAATGGCCACATGTGCTCGTGCCTCTGCACAGCCAGATGTGTTCATGCACAGTTCCAACTGATTTTATGTATAATTAAAATCAGCACAAGCTTCTCTGTAATTCTTTGAGGCTCAGCCTACCTCTCCATGGCCACAACACCTTCTGGCTGCTACCACCTGTACTCTGATGCTTTGAGCAAAGCCACTGCCCGGCCTTTCTACCAATTTTTGGAGAAAACGGAGTACCTTAGAGTACCTTTCTCCCTTGCTACCTACAGAGGTTGCATGATGGAAGCCTTCTTCCATTGACAGATGCAGATGGAAGCCGACGGAACAGTATTTCAGTCCTGCTAGGCAGAGATGACAAAGTGCCCTTGCTAGCCATATGCTTGATGGCACTTGGAACCGCCACGCAGCAATATTTTTGGCTGGTGCTGCTCAGGGTCTGATGTGGCTGTTGCTGTTTACTTGGTTTCTCCTTTACACTGAGATGATTCAGGATGACTGTGAGCAGACCTCAGCAGCAGTGTTTAGGCACACGAACAAATTGCTGCAATTCCTCACTGATTTTAAGAGATAAGGACAGACTCAACTGTTGCACTCCCGCCCTTTGCCCAAACAGGGGCTGCTCCTTGCAGCACCAAGACCCAAGCACAGCCATTCCTCAGCCCTCCACACATCACCATTCCAGGCCTTGAACAGCTCTCAGCCTCATCAATCACATCGCCCTGCTGTGGATTTACATGTTTGGAAGGCTACCAATTTTGAGCCACATTCTTGATGGTTTTGGAAATACTAAAGGGAAACCTATCAGGATTTTACCACTGCTTCTTCAGCCTTGTAGGATGCTTCATGCATCCTTTCAGGTCAAGATCTCTCTATAAGAACCAGTTAAAGTACCTCTAAATTATTCTTCCTCATTCCTGACTAAAATAGAACACACATCAACATCTACATTAGGTCTTTGATCAGCCCCAGCTCCATCCTCCTCCTCACAAGGAAGGCTTTCTCTCCATGCCACGACCTGAGCAGCTCAGGCAGGGTGGGGAAGGAATGAGAAGACAAATGTAGTTTGGCAGGACATTAAGGGAAACCACAATATTGCCTTGTAATGCAGCTCCTATCTGATCAGCAGAGTCAAATGTAGTGCTGGAGTTGTGTCTCAGAGGAAGCAGAACCAGCCGCTCCCGTCAAGCCAATTGCAGAGATCTTCCCTAAGATACTCCTTCTGCCTGTCAGGCACCAGCTGCTGAGGAATTCCCAGCATGTGATGCAGTGACCCCGTGGAGCAAAGGAAGACCTTCCCTCGTTCCCATCCCTATGGTTTTCCCTTCCCTCTTCCAAGAGCTGCGGCCACGATGCTGCAGGGATGGGTGCATGGCACTGCTGGGCACTTATGGCATGGGGGACCATGAAAACAGGGATGTGGGAGTGGGACGTGGCTCTTGAATTGCTTCTTCAGTTTCCTAAAGCCTTCTTTCTGCCCTCACAGGAAGTGTTCCCTGCTCCTCTTGTCAGTTTGGACAGCATCCTAGGAATTCATTCACACGAAAGGTGATGAATGTGGTGTGTTGGCAGACAACCAGGCAGCAGTAGCCTCTAGTAGCTTCAGAATAACCAGCAAAATCTTAACTAGTTAATTCTCAGAGCCATCCTGTAAACCAGACAGGTTTGAAAGCCATCAGACAAGGGAAGGCACAAGTCACTGAGGTCCAGTGTCATCAAACAGGGGAAGGCAACACCAAGATCTGTGGCCTTTGGTTACCCAGACCTCATCTCAGGCGCTGGATGTGGCCAAGGCCAACTTCAAACCCACTGAGGAGGAAGGCACGGCTGTCTAAGGGACTCCTCCACCACTACAATAATTATGGCCAACATTAGAACTGGTTGGAGGAAAGGAGTGAACAAACTAACTGCAGGGTAGTTTAATCATAACTAATGGAAAACGGCTGCTCAATGAGTAGCTGCATGCAGACCTGGCAGCGGTTTGAGGAGCTGAGGGCGATGTATAAGAGGCTGTTTTCTGATCTTTCTTTATATGCCCATTCTTTCTCATGTCCTTGCTTTAAGAGCTTTTACAGCTTTTACATCGCAGTCCTTGCTGTGATGTCCAAGGGGATTTAATGGCAGCAGCCTGACACATGGCTCTGATCTGGGGAAACAACAGCAGCAGCCCCTTCCCAGGAAGGCTGTGACTTTCTGTCGGTCAGACTGAGATCTCCAAGGGTTAATGCATCCTTTTGCTTTGCCTCCATCCCACTGCCAAAACCCCTCTCTCTCGTCTGCTGCGTTTCCTCCACGTGTCAGCAAAGGAAATCCGTAATCTCCCAGCTACAGATTTGGGGAACTTTGACATCCCCTAATGAGGTAAACACATTACTGTCATGTACAAACAAACAGCAACAAATTAGCAGCTGACACTGAGGCAGGCACGGCGGAGCAGTGCAGCACTCTTACAGACAATTAATGCTGTGCCAGACAGTCTATCCAGCCCTGCCCAGCCCTTCCTCACCATGGGGCTCCTCCTCCTCCTCCTGTGCCACCGGCCAGCCCAGAGGGTGATGGGTGCCATCACCAGCTGTGCCTGCAGGCACCTGGAGGGAACCCCCTGGCTCTTTGCTCCCAGCCCCTTTGGACACTGTCCCATTCTCACCCATGCAGGTGCTGAGAGCCGGGCAGGATGGGACCGTGGGCCACCTGATGTAGTGGTTGGCAGCCTCCCATGACAGGGGTAGGAAACTGATGGTATCTGAAGTCCCTTCCAACCCAACCGTTCCGTGAGTCTATGAAAAGAGGTCAGGGAATAAAGTCCAATGGGAAACCAAACTGGTAAAGAGAGAGATCTGACTTCTATTCCAGACAAAGCCATCCTTATTAAGCACAAGGCAGTGCAATAGGCCCACGGTCAAAGGGCTTTATTATTACAATTGCTTTGCGAGGGTGAGGGCCTGCAGATGAGAACCCAAATCAGCCATCATTCAGAATAACAACCACGGAAAATAAAAAAAAATAAATAAAGACGAGATCCAGCCAAAAACAACAAAAAAAAAAAAAAAAAAAAAAAAAAAAACTACACCCACAAAAAAAAAAAAAAAAAAAAAAAAAAAAAAAAAGGAGCTCACATTATCAGCCAATAAACCAATAATCCATTAGTGACCAAGGTTGCTGAATAATATAGTACTTTCACAGCGCCCATAATTTATTCTGCAGACTGGAGAATAGACACGATTATTAGAGTGAGGGCTACTGGATGACACATGATGCATGACCGCGCGGCATTGATCTTCACACAACAGGAAGGTGTCTAGACGGGGAGATGTATGGCCGTGCGATCCAGAGCAGGGCATATTTCATGCGGGGCCTAATGGAGTAGTGGAGGCCGTGATGGATGACTTGCCTGGTTTCAGTAGCAGCGCAGTTATAGCAGTGCTAATGCGTGACCTCTCCCGCTCTCTGCGTCCTTCATTCAGTCAGGGTGACCTCATTTAAAGGGATGGAAAATGAGAGGCGCAGAGGACGAGGGGGAGGGAGGAAAGGGGAGGGAGAGGAGGGAAAGAAGAGAGAAATAAGAAAAATAAAAGATAGAGCACACGATGCAGGTGAACAGCTGCCTCTCAGGAGCTTCCATGCCGCTTCAGGCTTACCCCAGCACCAGGGTAGGACCTGACTTTCGGAAGCAATGATCATCAGTATTTTCAAATCATTATTTTTATTAAATTCTGGGACTTTCTTTAAGGAAAACAGAAAAACAGATATTTTTCCTGGATATTTTGCCCTATTTTTCCCATCTAACACCACCACCCTTCGATGGAAGCCGCTGAGGAATTTGCCCTCCTTCATGACACAGCCCCAGGAGCTCCCAGCCAACTTGTGTGCCAGGTTGGGCAGTGTTGTCCTGGGTGCATCACACACACACTCCAATGGCTGTGCAATGTTTGTGTCTCAGGCAGTTGGAGAAAGAGCTGGGTTATCCTCCCCACTCACATGCATGGAACTGAGGGATGCAGAGGACACATCACTGCTTGGAGTCACAAAGGACGGACCAGAGCCGAGCCAGGAGCTCTCCCCCAGACTCCTGGGGCTGTGCTCTGAGCACAGTAGCATCCCTCCCATTAACTTCTGTGACCCCAACCCATCGGACCCCACTCAGCACACACCCTACAGCTGCTCTGCAACCCCAAACCCGTCCACGGAGCCTGCAAACTGCTGCAAACATTCTTTTCCCTCCTTTAAGGGCTCCGGCTCCCTGAGCTGCCTGGAGAGAAACGGAGAGTGGACATTTACTGTGTTTCCTTTACCATCTGGGCTTATTAAAAACTGCGCAGCAAATTAAAAATAGGTGGGAACAAAGATGGGGGAATGA
This sequence comes from Centrocercus urophasianus, assembly GCF_019232065.1. NCBI lineage: Eukaryota > Metazoa > Chordata > Aves > Galliformes > Phasianidae > Centrocercus > Centrocercus urophasianus. The sequence continues at coordinate 697,368 of NW_024885089.1, read as the reverse complement.
CATCGAGGGCTGCAGAAAATTCTCTGTGTACTTTTAAAAGCTGGAATTGCCATATGGACTGGCAGAGAGACATGTTTTACATTTCCACTGGTACATGACTGACATCATTTAGCATTAACTTCTATTTGAATAAAATGGTAGTAGACATTTAGGTAATATTACAGGGCAATAAATGTTTTAAAGAGCCTTGGGGGGATGCTCTTGAAACACAGTCCAGACCAGAACTCTAAAAATATGTCTTAATATATATTAACCTCTTTTAGGACTTTTGGCTCTCAAGCAAATAATGTAGGATAGGGTGTTTTTTTTCCCCTCCCCTTTTTACCCACGAAATTAAGAGTCCCCAGCTATACTTTTTCCCTTTTTCCTCTTCAGCTGTGCTGGGAAGAACATGAGGGAATGTAGTTAAAATTCAAAAAGGTTCCCCTTTATCATTACCATGAATCAACACAATAAATGAGCCCCTTCAGAGCACGGTAATAAGAATTTGATAAATCATCAGCCAAAAATTAACTAGATGTCAAAACAATCTTTGGGAAGTGTGATGGATTAGGGGCGATAGTGGCAATTAATCTCCCAGCATGAGTTCACAGGAGAGACTGAGCGCTGGGAGATGGATCGGGGGGAGACCACGGCCTCACAAGGTCAGGACACTGCGAAAAGGAACGGGAGAGGGAGAGAGAGACGGAGGAAAGAAGAAAAAATTCCACTGAGTCGGCAATCCGCAGCCCCCAGCAGCCGAGGTAGAGGTCAGTCACATGCCTTTGAAAACCTTTCTGTCTCCAGCTGCTCTCTGTGATGAGGCAAGCACTTTTCTGCTCCGCTAATAAATGCCACAAGCCAGCTCATGGGGTACAACACATGGCTGGAGAGCAGGGGAGCAGGCAGGCCCTGTCCTGCTCCGTGAATGGAGGCAGCAGGATGCTGCACACAAATCCGCCTCTGCCATGAGAATTCAACATGCCAGGCAGGGAGAGTGCAGGGGCACGGAGACTGGGGATGGAAGGGGAGCAGCAGGGAGGAAAGTGTTCCAGCCTTGCTTCCCCAGCAGTTCCTCTGGAGCACAGAGCACCTCGAAATGCCTCAGTTTCCCCAGGTTTGCATTGGAGGTGATAATAGCAATGTGGCAGCTTTTAATCTGCTGAGACTGGGAGGCACCTTTGGTCTCCCAGAGGAGGAGGTGGGAGGATGATGTGCTGTGTTATCAAGGCACGCCTGGCGGGGATGTGCTGAGGATGCTTTCCCTCCTGCTCCCAGAGTTAATTTCTTAAAGTACTGTGCATCCCTCCCTTCCACTCTGAGAAATAGATGGCATTCCCTGTGCTGGTAACTTCTGCATCCCATATCCTAACAGCAGCATGGCTTCCAGATCTAGCAAAGGTGCAGTACTGACTGGAGAATGTCTACGGAGAGGCAGTGGCTGCTGTGTTGCTGCCCTGGGCAATCACTCACTCTGCTGGTGCTGCACAACTCCCTGCTCTACTTCCCATTACATCCAGCCCCAGCTAATTGCACATACACCAACAGCTCTGCATGCAGGGAGAGCTGGGCCACCCCAGGGTCGATGTGCATGATCTGCCTAATCCACACCCTCCTTTCTTTGCACAACCTCCACCACCCGGAATACATTGCAATCCAAAGGAGGGGGGAAAAAAAGAGGTGATGAAAGAAAATCCAAAGACAGGCAATCGCCTGGCAGGGCTCCTACTGACTCCTCACACTTCTTGCTGGGCCTCGGGGCATGGAGCTCCCGGTGATATCTCTCCCAGCACATACAGAGCTGCCATACACTGAGGGCTGGGAGCACAGGGCTGTGCCGGGGGCACGGATGTGTCCACAGCCATCTCTGTTTGCAGTAACAGAGACCGCAGGAAAATAAATAATTGGCCCAGATCCTCTGCAGCCACACTGCTGCGGTTCTCCACTTCATCACTCCGAGGCTCGGCTCGCAATCCCTTCCTGAGCTGTTTAGCATCTCTCCTCACATTTTCACTGCTGGAGCATTGTTGGCTTTGATACACATTGTGCTCTTCCCCTCAAGCGACAAGGAACAAATGTTCAGTGCAACACAGGAAGCGCCCACCGGGTGAGGAAGGAGAGCCTCAGCCTCACTGGCAGCGGCTGCTTGCTTTCACCACTCTGAGTGCGGAGAGGGCAGAGGGCAGCAGCTGGGGACAGCAACTTGGATTGTCAGAGGTTCTCCATTGCAGCCTTGGGCAGGAAGACGGGCAGTGCCTGCTGCTGACAGCAGAGAACTTCCAAAGGAGGGATGCTGGCTCTGGGCAGAATGCCTGGCAGCAGAGAGCAGCCCTCACGGCTCACTGTGCTCAGGAAGCCTCTCAGATGGGACAGCAGCACGTGGAGATGATGCTTAGAACATGAGTGGTGAAAGTGGGGCTTGGAAGCTGAAGTGGTTGTGGAATGAAACCACAAGTGGAGCACCAGTGAAATGGGGCTTGCTTGGCCACGGCAGTGAGATGGTAGCATTCCCTGCTCATCTACCTGCTTCTGAACCAAGAAGGTAAAGACTGGAGATGCACCTGAGCCAATACTGCTGTCAAATGTTGCTTGTGTGCTCTGGCACAGCACAGTATGATTCAGGTCTGCTGGAGATGTCACTACAGTTGACACAGTATTGATGCAACGCAAGATGTGGACCTTTTCCTGGAGGAACCAAAGCCCACAGCAGCATGCAGACAGCAGCAATGGGGATTTTTGCCTCTTGGTGGGATGCCCCAGGGCCAAACACCACCGTGTGTGCTGAAGTATGTACCTCATTTTGCTGCTATATTGACTGACACTTGTTCATAGAACAAGACTCCCATTTGTGCAAGGCCCCCAACTTGTGTGCTCCCGTGTGTTCACACTGTTGGCAACACCTTTCTTATATACTTGCATCCGTAAGAGAGAACTTTTGTTTTTCTTTTCCTCCATCTCATTGCATCTTTCATGACTTCCCTGGGTTGCTGCTACTGCTTTGTGCAAGAGACAAACGCCTGGCAAACGTTTGGATACTGCTGGCTGTTGGCGCATTGCAATGTCAGGAAGATTTCTGGGCAAGGGGAAAAAAAAAAAGAAGCAGCAAAAATCGCACCCAGCTGGAACACTTTCCCAGAATGCCTGTCTCTTCTCAAGACAGACAGGGCTTGGACGGAACAGATGTTTCCACCCAAAAGCAGATGTGGAGATGTTACTTTCCCAGGGAGGAAATGTGGTGGGGTTTATTATTAACCAACAGCCCCCATCTGACAGCTTCCCTTGACCAACAGTTGGAAAATCTGGAAAAAAAAAAAACAAAAAACACCACCCTTTAAGCCAAGTGGTGGCAGGAAGCAGCCAGCCCTGATGGACTCGCTTGATTTATTGTTATTAATTACAACCCGGAAATGACCAACAACATCTGGGAGAGCCAAACATGGAAGGGAAAGCAAGCTGAGCACGGGGGCCAAATTTGTCATCCTGTGATGGCCTTAGCACACTGCTGAGCTTTGGGAAAGGCAACGGCAGAGTGTGAGCAGCATCTGTAAGGCTGCACAGAGCAACCAACAGGGGAGGGGTGACGCTGACCCCAATCCCAAACCAAATGCAGCAAACGGGAATAGAGATGCTTTGGAAAAGCCAAGTGTCTCAATGAAGGCAGGAGGCAGACTCCTCCCTAGAGGCAGCTGCTAAGCTCAGGTGTTGCACCAAGCACCAGCTCCTGGATTCCAGCAAGGAAATGCTTCCTCGTGCTTCACCTGCTGTGAAAAAACTGCTGGTGTTAAACCTAACTGCATTCTCTTTGGGGTTTTAAAGTCCTTTTCAAAGGGGAGCAACCGATTCACCGTCCCCTCTTCACCTCTGCAGATGTATGGGTAGAAATTGAACCTGAATGGGTTATTTCCACCCCCTGCTCTTTTCTTTAATTCGTTTCATAAGGCACACACTGCAAAAACCAACTGCGGGAAGGTGAGGAGAAGTGCCCCATAATTGAGAACAATACCTCCAAGGGGCTTTTCCAATGAGGTACAGATTTCTCAGGCATGCATTTTCCGAGCTGAAGTCAGTATAATGAAGTCCAGAACTTTTAGGTTTCCCCTTTAATATATCCATCATGTCTAGATCCATTATTGACATGTTGACTTTCTTGTTTCTGATTTAAGCTGCCAGACTCAGTAAAATTGCCTTGACAGCTTTAACATTTGTGGCAGAACACTGACATGATGTTACTTACAGCTAATTAAAGTTGAGAGCATAATAAACAATCTCGGGATCCTAGCAACCTAATTTCCTCGGGTATTGAGTTTGCTGGATCTTGAGCAGAGTTGTTTGAAGCCCTGTGGAGTTCTGAGCCTGACCTCCCTGCTCTGCACATCGGGGTCCCTGAATCCAGCTGGGTGATACCGACACAACTGGGGAAATGGGGAGAGGTGGGAGGGATGGGGCTGGCAGCCGGCATGGGATTGGGAAACTGGGAGGTGATGGGAGGGCCGTGTCAGTGTCAGGGAATGGGCCAATGAGTTCAAGCTAATGAGAAATGGGATGAAAGCAAGCAAAGGAAAATGGAGTGACTACCATGGCGTCTTTCTTACTACGTTGCTCAAGATCCTCCCAAGCGTTGGCACGAAGCTGCGTGACACAGAGTGCTGGGAAAGGTGCTGGGGGTGGGCAGAGGGAGCATAGCATGGGGATTTCATGATGAGGATTTGCCGTTGCCAGCCAGAAGGTCCGGGAAATTTTGTAGCTACATCAGTTCATTTTCCTTTCCCTCCCATTCCATCTCAAAGCCCAGCTTGTTTTACATAGAATTGCCTAGCACAGTGGGAAATTACATACAGAAATTTTCTCTGCCTCCCTAAAGACCTAAAGGAGTTCAGTCGAGGGCAGCGTTTCACCTTTTCTTCTGATGAAGACGTTTTCATTGTTTATTTTAACAACAAAACAAAACTTGCCGTACCCAAATGAGATTCCTCGAGCTGACTCAGCCAGCAAATCAGCGTTTTTCTTGTCTGCAGTGAATCAAAAAATCACTTGTGCAGAATCAACTGAAATTTGAGGTGAATTAAATCCAAAATCTCCCTCTGTTCTCACCAGTGACTGACATGCCTCCCTTATTGCCAGTTTCTTGAGTGTTATTGGACCGATTTCCCCCACTTCCACTATCGCTCCTCGTTCTGCAAAGTAGGGCAACAGCAACATTTCATCTCTCTTTTGCACAGCCTTGAACGCAGAGCAACAACGCCATCGCTGCGAGCTGAGCCACTCTTTGCCATTGGAGAGAACAAAAGTCGGGATTAAGTTAAACCTCAATGAAAAACGTTCTACTCTGAGCATGCTGCATTTGTGCCTATAAAGAGGAGCAACTGGTGAAGTCATGGTAAGAGGATGGTGCAATGAGATCAGGAGGTGATTTGTAACCAAGTGTTGACCTAGGGAAGTGAAGAGACTGGGGGTTAATGTGGTTCATGGCAAAGCATTGGAGACCAATGACTCCACCAGGAGGGATTTCTGCTGCTCCTGTTGAATGATGTACAGTTGCAGGCTCTCTGCCCTGCATTTTTTCCACCAGGAGCCAGGGAAGGCTGCAGGGGTGGCCTTGGAGCCTGCAGATGTGGCAGTGCTCGCAGCACTCGCTCCCATTCAGGTCTCCTTTCCTGATTTAGTCCTCCCTCTTTCCTGGTGTTTCCTGAGCGCAGGACCTGTTCTCAGTAGCAGAATGGATGGTGGAGGGAAAGAGAAGGAAAAGAAGCATTCACATCACCCAAAACCTACGCCAAAATAAAAACTTTCCCAAACCCCCGCAGGCTGCACCCATCCCCACCTCCACTTAACGCAGCTCCACTGAATTCACTGTGGGGAAAAAAAAAACCCCACAGCTCTCGGATGAAGCTGCATTTCCTCCCCTTTGTTTTGGCTGCGGCTGTTTTTGGTTCCTGATTGTTCAGCCTCTTTATTCCTCACTTTCAGACTCTTGTTCACTTCCAGCTGGGCTGTATGTGTGCCTCAGAGATCCAGTGGGAAAGGTGGAGCGCGGTGACCCCCAGTCATTAATCAAGCTGCCTAAGCCGGGGCCTTTTCACAGCCAGAGCCTGATTATTGGCTCTTGGGAGCTGCGTAATAAAATGACAAGGGGAGTGAGTCTATTTCCTGCCGCCAAACTGCTGACATTAATTCACACCAGGGGGCTCGGGGAAGACAGCAGGAGGGGGAGTGGGGAAAGAATCTGTGCAAGCAAACCCTGCAGGACCCGCGTGCCGATATATGGCTGCTGCATGCACGTGTGCATTGTAATGCACTGCTGTGTAATGCACAGCCCTGCAGTGCACAGCTGTAAAACACACTGGCGTGTGATGCACCACTCTGTAATGCAAGGCCCTGTGTTGCACAGCTGTGTAATGCCAATACCTGCCGTGCTTCTGGGATGGCATGAAACCATTGTAAACAGCCTGGAGAAAAACAAACCCAAAATAAACACCAAAACCAACAGCAACAAACAAATGCAGAAATGCCACAGGATCAACACTGGAAGTATTTGTGAGTGAAGTCCTGGAGGAATAGTGTCTAGGAAAACGGGGCTATTGCATCCTTTCACTCCTGCTGCAGAGGAACAAATGGGATGGTAAATACAACTGGTAACAATTTTCTAAAATTGGAGAAATTCTTGTTCTTTTCTTTTTTTTCTGAGCTAATAGTTCTTTTGTCCTGACTCTAGATGTTTTGCTAATCAGCTCATATCATATGGGAGCTATCAGCAGAGACAGTCAAGCCTGGGGATATGTAAAGCCTTTCCACTGCCTGAAGAATCCAAGGAGACCTTTGACACCTGACAAATTCCCTCGCAAGGGAAGGGTAAGGGAAGAAAGTCAGAGCCAAAAGCTGTCAAGCCGTTTCTTCATTAGCCCTCAAATAGAATCCTAAAATGCTCCTTTGCCACGATACCTTGTTTCTATGGGGCAACATGGAAGGTCTGCTTTGCTCAGAGCTCTCCTTTCCATGCTGTTGGCTCAGCTCCCCTCTGCACACAGAGTCACCAGGGCTGCCGGGGCCAGAGAAAGGGGCCCAAAGGCAAATTCTGCACAGGTGTCAATGTCTGCACAAGGCACTGGGGAATCAGGTCTGCGTTCTCCCCAGAAACATCCCATGAGCAATCAGAAATGTAATTCCAATGCCGGCTGTGCCACCAAACACACAGCTTCTGGTTAAGCAGAACTTGGAGGAGCGCACTGCCTGGCTGTCCAAGCACCCAGAAATAACCCATAAGAAAGCACAGGAAGGGCTGACAGGAGGAGGTTCTGACAGGAGGTGCTACTGAAGCCTCTGCTTTGCAGCCCAGCCCTTCTTTTCCCTCTTCTATTGCAACAAATGAAACACGGAGATCAGGGAAACTCAGAACAAAGTCAATTGAAAGCGACAGAGCCGAACCCCAGCGCAGCGGATGGGCAGAGCTGATGGCTCTGATGGAGTCACACCGCTCTGCAGTGCCTCACTGGTTGTTAACCACATCCATCCTCAGCAAGGGGTTACGTGGGCCCACGAGCGAGCCCAGCAATGCAGCCAGGAGGAGGAGGGCTGTAAATACGGCTGTGTGATGGAACAGCATCGTCGGTTCTCACGTGTGCATCTGAGCAAGAAGTGCCCGATAAAAAAGACCCATTTGCCATTGCAACTATATCAAACCTTCTGCAAAAAGTCACTTCGAGGTCACTGTTTTTGTCCAGTATTTCAATACATTAAATGCAATTACTTCATTGTTGATTTACCTGTCATTAGAGGCATGTGTTTGAACATGATTTATTGAGTGAGTTTTGTGCCAGTTGACTTGCAATAGATTGCACAATATTCAAAAAGGCTCATTTGCTTGGCATTACATTAGAAGCAGGGTGATTGCAACACAAAGCAATGTAAATGAGTTCTGAGAGGCTCCATCATTCATGTTGTCATGTACTGAATCCTATTATTATTTATTACCATAATTGTACTGTGTTTCCTGGGGCGATAAATTAGGACTGATGGGTCCCGCTGACAGCCAAGGACTGGACTCGCTCTATATAATTTAATAGGGATACTGTTGGATCTCTGCTTGGAGGAGACTTAGGGAGGAATTTAGTAACTAAGCAAAATCTTTTCTTAAAAAAAAAAAAAAAAATTAAAAAAAAAAACAGTTAAAGTTTTTTTTTTTTTTTTTTTTTTTTTTTTTTTTTTTCCTTTTCCCTCCCTTGGCAGCAATTTAAGTCTTGATAAAAGCTGCAAAGGAAATGGGAGCACTCTGTCTTTCATAATAGGATTGTTAAAAAAATCACTGCCCTGTGTCACAATCTGTTTTATGCTCCCCACTGACAGGCAGCCTCACAGCGCTGGGAACAGAGGGACAGGGATGGCTTAAAGGGGCCGTGCCAACAGCTGCTGACCTCTGCATGAGCTGCCCATGGCCCAGGGAATGGAGGAGGCTACTCCCCCTTTTTCCCCCAGTGACAGAGTGGTTTGGGATGGGAGGGACCTCACCGATCACCTATGTGCTGAACTGATGGAGGAGAACTTTAGGAATGCTGCTGGTGGAGCTAGCTGGAGGATCCTGCGAGGACAGGGATCGCAGAGGGCACATCTCAGGCTTTACTGAACGGATTAAGATTCAGCAATAAACTCTTCTCCTTTCTGTGCTTTAACCACTACAGTGCTCAATATTTCCACCGCGCTCTTTGTGAGGAGACTCGGAGCTGCAGAACCCTGGAGCTGTTGGGTTAGAACAGGTTAATGGTCCCTGCAGCGCTGTGCGTTGTATTTGTGAGCAACTAAAAGTCCATAAATCCTCCTAGTGGACAATTTTATGGAATAATCAACACATCAGGGATATTTCCTTCTGGCCCACCCTGAGTTAGCGACTGCCTCATGCTGCGAGGCATGAGAGCTTATTGACTGGATCCATCTCCTGTTCAAGTCAATGGGTTTCTGTCAATTCAGGCCAATTCAAATCAGATTTGTATTGACAGGAGAAGCTACACAGAACATTGCTGAAGTGTGAGAAAGTGACAGCACATCCCTGCCTTCCATGAGCCGGCTGTCAGTGGGACACACACACAACCTGCACTGTTTATACAGACTCACAGCTTCACTGAACAGAAATTGTCCTCCATTGAGCTTCATTGACTTCATTGAGCCAAATACGCTGCTGGGTATAAACAAGATGCACCCTGCTCCTCTGTGGGCACCAAGTTTTATTAGAAATAGGGCTGCACAGATACCCATCCCTCTGCCAAAATCACTGTGTAGCCTCTGCAAAGAAGAACCCCCAGCAGAGCCCACACCCACAGCTGTTGGACCATCCTCATCCCCGTCCCCCTCCTCCCCAAGGACTGTTGCTCCAGCTCACGTTCCCTCTGCCCCACGCAGACATATGAAACTTGTCACTCAGACTTCAAAGGCGCTTTTCGCTCTCCCCTCTGCAGCAGTGACACATTTTTGGCCAAGCACATCACATTAATAGAATTTGCTGTCAAACAAGAAGGCTTTCAAACAATGGAAGGATTGTACACTGTGCGGCATGGCTGATGGGCAGATCACCAGGTAACCTGATGCAAGAGCTATAAAATGTCTCAAAGACGCATGCAAAAAGTGCAGAGCCTTGTTTTGCAAAGAGCTTTGTGGTTTGTAGGGGTTTGGGTTATTTTTGGTATATACTTTGGAACAAACCTTGACGTTGGACTTGATTGGGTTTCCAAAACAAGCTTGAGTCCAATGTGCGCATTTCCTTAACCAGAGCAATGCTTCCTTGCTTTCTTCAGTGCTCCCTGCTTGGACCCACTGAGCACGGAGAGCCCTGTGCTGCCTCACTGGTTCCAAGCAAGGTTGGATAGTGCAGAATGACTGCAACCACCTCTGGCATCATCCATGCCACTGGACATCCCTTAGATAGAAAGGGGTGACGGCCCAGGCTTCAGTCACCAACCCCACAACCAAGGACAGCACAGCCCCCTCCTCCACCTGGGCTGCCCCCAGCATGGATGTTCTGAGCCCAAAACCTGAGCATCATCCTGAGCATCATCCAGCACAGTGTGGCACGGAGTGTGACTGACTGGAGAGATGAAGATATTAAGCATGCATCTCTGTCAGTTATGGCCATTATCATTAGCAGGCTAGCTACTATTCCCTATATATTCCTTTTAGAGCCGTTTACAGCTGAAACATTTTTAATGGCTCGATGAATATGAATGCAACATTTATAACCATTTACACATATGAGACTTTGGGGCACATCCATCTTTCACTGCAGGCACACAACCTCCCATTACCGCGCTGTCACGCTGAAGAGGGAGCGGGGAGAAGAGGACCCCGCTTTGTAGTGAAAGATGAGGACATTATTTCTGCCTGTTTGGTGGAACACATGTTCAGAAATCTCCCTTATTGTCACCACAGACAACTCTCCCCGCCACGCACTTCTTTAGACTCTTTATCCTTTCATTAACAATGGGGAAATGCAGGCCGCTACATCTGTTAGCAGACATAATTTTAGACAAATACAACTTCTTATCAAATAAGCCTGCAATAAATGTTTCATGAACAGAACCCTTCAATAGAACTCCCAACACTAATTTAATGAGAAGTATCAAATGATTTTTTTTTTCTTTATTCTGATATCTCCCCAGAGACAAATGATACTTTGCAGGCCTATTTTTAACAAATGAATTATTGACTTAAACTGGCACAATTAATCACAATATAATGGGATCAGGGGATGTTAGAGGCTCATTCAGCACGGCAGATGATGAGTACTGACTCTTCCAAGAAATGAGGCTCTTTAATCACTCCCAGATTAACAGCTACATGCTTTCAAATTTCAATCACAAGGACCTGGCAGAGGGGAATGAAAAGGGCTCCTCCAGGGGAAGGAGGGAAGAGGAGGGCTTCCCACACGAGCCCTGCTGTCTGCCATCCCAGAAACCCACATTTGACTTCTCCAGGGCAAGGGCAGCATCGAAACCAGGCTGCAATTCTAAGAATTCCACCTCCCAACCTTTACCAAGTCACGATTTCAGTTTTAGAGGGATAGAGCATTGCTTGTGGCTCATCAGGATGCTCAGCGCCTGCCCTTATGGGGAAATCTGCAGGACAGCAGAAAAAGCTTCCTAATTAATCTTTTCCTTAGAGTAAGAGCCGTTTTTCTACCTTCCTGCAAAAGGTGCTACCATGTTGCAGAACGTATACACAAAAATGCTTTTTTTTGTTGCTGTGGTTTGGTTTTGCTTTAAGTTTCCTTTGGTTAGCTCTGCAGGGCTGTAGAGACATTGCTATGAGTCACAAGGCTTTTTTTCCATGCAGCTCCAGGACTGTGTTCCTCTCTTGTGAGTGCACAGACACAAACCACAGCAAGAGCAGGAGCATGATTGTATGATTCTATGGAGAGCATCCCCAGCAGCAGTGATCTGATGCAGTTGTCCTGCAGTGATCGGGGCTGGAATCTCCTTCAGCTCCCCAGACAACGTTTGACCCAATAGAAAAGGAATTCAGAAGCCTTTGTGACAAATGGCACCAAAATAATATGTGTGAAGGTGAAATTTTAAAGCCAAAAAATGGCAGAGGAAATGAAACAAAATGAACATGAAGGCAAAAGGAGCACACAGAACCACGTGGGAAGTTGGACACTGCGACTGCGTTACTTTGCTTGGCTCGAGCTGAGGGTTCTGTGTTTGCTCAGCAACAGTTTGTGACATCTCAGATACCTTGAGCAGAGCTTTCCCCCTCAGCCTGTGCTGCCCGAGGTGCTTGCAATGCCCTGGAATCTTGCAGGGAAAAACTCTCAATTTGGCAAGTGACGAATGGGTAAAGAGGTTCCCAGCGGCTGAGCTTCCAAACAAAAGTGCATTTTTATTTTTTTTTTATTTTATTTTTTTGTAATTTCCACTTATAAACACCTTTAAAAAAATATCTGCTCTCCGAAATAGAGAAATGACAGGATTTCCAGGATGGATCACATGCATCATCTGCCCCACATCCTGCCTGTGACAGCAACCTGCTTCACATGTCTCAGCAAAGCAATTCCAGAAGCTCCATGGAAGGATGTCAGAGCAATAAAAGAACATCCCCAAGCACAGAACCACTCATCCCTCGTGGCCATCCTTTCCTGACAGCTTAAAGTCATACACAAACACAAACTCCAACCCTATGCTTGCGCAGTATGTTTGGCCCCTGTTCAGTGTTACACTTCTGAGTATGAACGTTATTTAGCAAAGTATACAATCTCCTTTGAAGCAGACAGATCTGCTGGTGTGGGGCTGAGGATTGGGCAGCTTTCAGCCTCCATCCAGCTGTGCATTTCACCACACCGTACTGCTGAGCATTGGGCTCCATCCAGGTAGACAGGCAACGTGAATACTGCCCGAAAATTTGGATCTGAGAGGCACCAATAGTTGGGTTGAGGACCATCAGAGAGAAAATCTGTTGGTTATTTGTCAGACTAAGCTCCAGCACTGCAACCGCCTTTGGGAGCAGCTGCTGGTGATGGCAGGGATCCTTTGCTCCTTCTACACCAAAAGGCACAGAATGCAATGCTGAGATCACCAAGAGCATTACGATATTGCATTGCTGCTCCATAAGAAAATCTCACAGTAATCTTTGCCTGATCCACATTTCAGACTTCCAAACAAGAACAAAAACAACCCCATAGGACTTCCAGATGTTTTGCCAGGGAGAACGTCAGTGTCCTGTCCACTCCAGCCCTGATTCTTGATGGAGCTGATGGAGTTTTGCTGCTTTCCCTGTGTGATTTCAACAGCTGCATGTCCTCAAGCCAGGAGGAAACACTGCAGCTCCCATCAGCCCTAAAACCCACACAGAAAGGGGATCAGCCACTCTGGAAAAGGAGTGGGAAAGAGGCCGGGAAGATGGCAGATGTCCTGGGCTGTGCCAGAATTTTTCCAACACGTGTCATTGCCTGCAAGGCAGAGCACAGAGATGGGAAATGGCAGACGAAGGCCATTTGTCTGCATCTCCTCAGAACCAGAGCTGCTCTTGAAAGCAGGGGCCAACTCCTGGGTCTCCAGTGGAGGTCTGGTAGCCAAAAACATTCTCTTCCTCATGTTAATTTATGGGCCTGTCTGAGGATTGGAATTGATTGGGAAAAGGGCTTGTTTTACCTATGGTGGGAGGAAATCGAGTGATGTTAGCAGCAATGCTGGGCACATTATCATCTGCTGGTTCCATTTAACAACTTCTCACAACATATGCAGTTTACATTATGGTATCCTGCACATGTAGTCTTTGGCTGAAAATATCCTCCAGAGCTCTGAATTTATGGTCATGCAAATACTCAGAGAAGCAAGAAACACGCATGCCAAAGAATGAAAAAGGAAAGCCTTCGTTTCTGCTTCTAGGTCACGTTAACTCTCCCCCTGCTGTGCTGCGCAGAACAAGGGATGCTGGTGTTCACCAGGCACCCTCATCTCTGCAATGGCAATTCCTCAAATACTGACATCTCGCACAGACTTCCTTGGCTTCCATGGGCAGCTGGAGCTGGGCCTCTGAGAAAGATCTGCTCTCAGCCAAGCTGTCTGTTCTCTCTGCAGGCCTGGCACAACAACAGCCCTCACTCTGCCGTTGCTCCCACTAATGCCACATCCGTGGGGCTGTCTTCTGAGTCCCAGCACAGAGCTCAGGGCAATGAGTGAATCCCTCAGGGTCAGGTTGGAGCACAATTTAAGGAGCCTGTTTCATTCTAACACTGTTTTTTTCTCCTGTTTTGTTTCAGATAAGAAAGAAGAGGATGGAACTGAATCTCTTTGTCCTTTCTTTCAGAGCTAACTTCGCTCTCAGCAGCGGCGCCTGCGTGTCCCTGTGCAATGCCATGCAGACATCCAGGCTCCATCCCAGGAGCAGCAGAGATGCACGGGTTGGACCCTGAGCTCATCAGATCTTCCTGCCCAGTTAATGAGTGGAACACAATCCTGCTGGTCCTGGAGCCGTGGGCTCACCATGAGCACAGAGGATTCTGTGCAGCACCGACCGATGGCTGTAATTTTTGACACGGTGGAATTACAGGTTTAATAAAAGGAAAGAAAACCAAAAAGACATTGCTCCAAGACCTCCATTTCACGTTAGGGCAGAACCAATACGCGCACAACCAACGGAGCAATCTGTCACCTGTCAGCTGTTGGCCAAACCTCTGTGGGAAATTAATTTTCAAGTGTGATTTCAGTCGCCTGTTGATGTAACGCTGTGGCACAGTGGGGATGGATGACGTGGAATGCAGTGCTGGAGGAGGAGGCGCAGCTCTGAGCATGCACTGCTACTCCCAGCCCTGGGCTGGATGGATCAGCGTTGCAAATGGGACCATTCCTTGTGTGGTACATCGAGCACCGTGCTGACACAGCACACACTGCACGCATGGCACAAATCTCACTGCCCAGCGCTGGCAGGACAGCAGTGCACCCCCAGCTGAGACATTTGTGAATACAAAGGGATGCTCAGCTTCAGAGGGCTGTGAGCTTTCAGCCAATACGAAGCAGCGTGAGAGGAAATGAAAGTGAGTTTGTGCTCCTCGGGAATGTTTATGATCGCAACAGTTCAAAAATGAAATCTCATCTCTGTGAGACAAACGTGACTGAAGTTGTTCCTGCGTTGATAAAATTGACCCACATTCCTCCTTCCCTCTTAATTTTTTAATAAGTTGTTTCATTCACTGCACGATATCACTCCGCGTTCACATCTTTATCAAAAGCATTAATAAAATATTCACTTGTGTTTTTGTTTACCAAACTGTCTTTCATGTGGATGAAATATTTCTCAAATCAGCTCGTTTATGTTTTCACTGAGCAATGTATTATGAAACCAGCAACAACATGGAATTTGTGTTGGTGAAGCTTAAAGCATTTTGACAGCAACTACCTGTTCTGTGAAGTGCTCCTTAAGGGGAACACAGCTTTCCAGTTCCACAATTTCCTTACTTTTTTCCACCATCTTCTTCTGGTTTTGCTCATTTCTGAGCACCGTGTGTCCTTGATACCATCTGAGCACCACTGAAATATAAAGGAACACACTGAGTGGTGACTGCAAAGCCCATCATCCTAAAATGGCCATTTAGAATAAATTCCTTCAAGCTCACGAATGCGATTCTTTTCCTTCTTTTCCTTACAAAGGTCTCGTCTACTGGGTACATTGAGAAAAGTTGAGACAAATGGAGGCAAGGTATGAAGTTAATGAGGGTACATCAAAGCCTCGTGGTTAGATGAAACTGCAGCAAGCTGCAGACGTGTTATTGTGAAGCGGAGCAGCCACATGGGGCTTTAATAGTGCTGAGCTTCTGTTTGCAGCCTCATGCAATTAGCTGCTCCTCATGGCTCCCTGCAGAGACAGGCCCCCAGCACACTGAGGAGCTGTGGGCTGCACGTGCTGCTGCCATCCAGCTGAGATGCTGGGGTGTCAACATGGGGCTCTGCTCTACACCCACAGCCCCACACCTCAATTGCAGCACGACCTGGGCTGGATCAGCTCTGGTGACACAGCTACCACAGATGGATGATGATGCAAACGAGACCAGGGGGAGGTATAACAACTAATACTCTGGGCTTTCTACAAAGTGCATCTGTTCCATCCTGCACTGTTCTGACGGAAGGAAGAAGGGCTGGGAAAGTTTCGCTACAGAAATTGCAATTACTGATCTGTGAGGACTCCATGACAGAAGGATGGAGCAAACAAAGCCCCTTCCTCCACCCTGTTCCACACAGATAGCCCCAGTGAGTGCAGGTTAGCCCTTATGAGCCACCACCTCCTGAGAACTTGGGGGGAAATCCACCTTTTCTGACTGTGATCAACAAGGGTAAATAAAACAATCCGGAACTGCTTGAAATGTAGCTACAAGATTTTGGCAAACAAAGGAGAGCCTCAGACAAAGGTGTGCTGCTTCCATCCATAGGGGGATGCAGTGCAGAGGACATCGGTGCAGAACCAGGCGTGCAGGACCCGCATTCATCTGCAAGCAGGTGTGAAGCGAATCCCTCCAAAAGGACTGCATTCATGCCTCTGCCGACTTTGGGATGAATTAGCATGAATTCATAATCCATAAATCCTGGTGGCAGCGGAACAGAATCCCTCCTGTTGTTATTTATTTTGAGATTTTCACTGGGGCAATAGCTTTACGTTTGACATTTATATAGGTCACAGTGAGCTAATAGCCATCTGCCATCTGGGGACTTTTATAATGAACATTGCAGAAGACTATGAAACAATCTCTGGCATTTCCGATTTGAACATAAGCTGAAATAGGGTTGATCTTTACAATATGCTCTGCTGTCTCTCTTCAGGTTTGCATTAGTCATTTGCCTGGCCTTGCTACACACGCACACACGCTTGCACATATGGGAAGTGGTGGGCTTCAGCACTTAGTCCTATCAGTTAATCACCACACACATGAGAAACCCAATACCTTGCATTGCTGGGAAGGGCCCCCACTCACCTGAAAACCCTGAGCACATCTCAGAACTGTTACTGACCCCCCTGCAGTGACAGTACGGGAGCATCAGCTTTACAGGAGGTGCACAGACGTAAAATCACTCCTGCAACGTTGCATATTCATCTCCGAGCATCGCCTCTCTGCTCTGCTAATCCAAAATAGGCACCAACAGCACAGCCTCTGCCTGGAGAGGGGGTGCCCCCAGGAATGTGTTATTTCCTCATGGCACCTGAGTATGCTGTGCTGCTCTGACAGATGGGGAACTGAGAGAGGAGAAGATGAAGTGAGCTGCTGAGTGACAGAAGCACCTACAGGAGCTGCGAGAAGAGCTGGGTGCCCTGACTTTCAGGTCAGAACGGCCCTTCTCCCTGCACCTCTGTGCTGTTTGCTTTGTGACACCAATCTGTGAAAGGATGGAACGTGCTCGGATGGATGAGAACACCCCATGTCGATTAGTCACTCTCCAAAAGGCCTCCTTGGGGGCCAGGGCTCCTTAGCGCTGCTTGTTCCTCCTGAGTTCCCCGAGCCTCAGCAGGACGCAGGGTAATAAATTACATTTGTCTCTGCTTTAGCAGCAGCAGCTCGGCCGAGCCCTCCTCTCCATGACTCAACTCATGATGAAATGCCCATTTCCTGGTGCTGAGATCTGTGAAAATTGGTCTTTCCAGGCTCCTTCCTGAGGGACGTGGCTCGGCGAGGCGGCTGGGGCATCTTTGATCAGATGAGCTCTGCTCCCCTCCTTCCCCACGCAGACGCCTGGTCCTGGGGTGCCAATTATTTGTATTATGTCTTTTAAAGACGACACACAGTGCGTTTGAAATCCAATCCCCTCTCGTGGGGCTGTGGGGATGGGATGCCAGGGAGATGCCTGAGCACTGACCAGGTTTTGACCTGGTCCTAGCAGGACTCAGGTTACACACAATGCTCTGCTGACTCTGATAATCATAAATGTTTTGGGCTGCAACTTCTGCAGAGTTCAGCAGGTGACAGCTTAAACAACTTAAATTCAGCTGCTGCTCTGAATGCTGATGCACAGTGGGGCAAAAGGGCCAGAGGGCCCTGGGAAGCACCTTCTCTGTTCCCAATGCTGCACTTTCCTTTCCCAGCAGTGCTCCATTCAGGCTCAGAGGACAGCCTGGCATCCCTGCTGGCTCCATCACAGTCCCGTTCTCTTTCTCCTGGCCTCTGCCTCATGTAGCTACTCTGCACGGATGCAAACAGCCGTGGCATTACCTGTGTCACTGCCCCTCTTTCAGTAGCATCGCTATGGACTCTGGTCCAAGTGAGAGCACAGCTTCATTCCAATGGAAGGCATGAAGAGATGAACGCTGTAACAATGCTACCTCTGCTTCTCCCTTCCCAACAGCATCACGTAGCCAAGGCTGTGCTTAAGCCATTAAGCACTGCTCATTCTTCTCAGCACCAGTGGCAGTACATATCACAGCTCAGCCCATGGAGCGCTCCCCATATTGTTATTGATGTCCATGTCACAGCTGCTTCCATAGGGCATCCATCACACCCAGGGATCACTGCGTGCCAAAGGTGCCAGGAGTTCAGCCTGGGTCCTGCAGGGACTCAGACTCAGCTCCTCTTTGAATTATAAAGGGAGATGTGGAGAGGGAGGCAGAGCAGAGCTTCAGTTTCACTTAAGATAGGGGGAATCGCTCAAAGGGTACAAAAGAGAAATGAAAGCAAAGGGTGCTAGGAATACATACTTGCACTGGCCACACTGGTAAACTAACTTTTGTTTTAAGGCAAGCCACATTAAGTACACTTACTTTTAATGTGCAGCAGTGCCCTCCCACATTCCTGCCTGGCTCCACGCTGACCTGCAGCACCAAAGCAGCCCCTTTTCCCACTCTCTGTACCCCTTCCCACCCAGCAGCTCCCTGCAACACCCGAGACATGCCAGCCCTGTGCTCTGCACTCCCTTCAGCACTGCCTCATGCAATCTGATGTCAATCACAGCTGTTTTAATGCACTAAATTTCCAAATCCAGACTTGTGCTTACTTAACAATATGCTGCTTTGATCAGTGTAATACAAGCAAAACTGAGAAAAAGGAGCCCTTCTTCTCCCCTCCTCTCCTGAAAGCCTCACCAGGCCTCCAGCTTGTAAAACCAAAGCAATTGCAATCTTTAATTTTATTTCCTTCATTTTCAGGCTAATGGTTAGGTGCTGGTTTCGATTAGGGGCACTCTGAGTGGAGACAAAGTTATTTTAAATAAAAAACATGTTGAGCTTTAGGGAGAAACGACTTTTCAATGCAAGTCAGTGCCCCCAAATCCTTGTACTTACAGCCCTGTAAAGACAAAAGTGAAGCACTGGGACAGACCTACAGACAACCTCTCCACTGATGCTGGCACCTCTATGCCAGCCTATGCCACTGAACCAAAAGAACATGCAGGCTGGTGTTTGCAGCAGAGATGCTCTGAACTGCTGCCACTGCAAATGGGATCAAATGTAGCCCAGTAGCTGGATTTGCACTGATCTGACTAAAAATGTCACCGTGCCTTCAGAGTGTGGGCTCGGCCAACCCAAGTGAGCATGCTTCACTAAAACAGCACCACTTTCAGATCTCCTACACAGACTGTGTGTACTATAGGGATGTGGTAGCTCTGGGGAAAGCTCATGGCCTCCATTGAATCCTATTTGGTTCAGATTGACCAAACACTATGATAAAAGCCAGGACTAAATGCTCAACGATGAGATAAAGACGAGAACACCTTGAGGTGTTCTTTTTAGGATTGATTTCAGTAAAATGGTCTAGCACCAGATTTAGGGTGATGAGGACACTTACCCCAGCACAGGAATTGATCTCTGTGGTGGTATTATCTTATTATTACAGCAGGGAGCAGCTCTTCCACCTCCTGTAAGGAATATTTTCAGCACTCGTTCAGCACAGGAAGGCTGGCAGCACCTCAGAAAAGCTTCATGGGATGGAGGTACACCAGTTGGTCCTCCTGGACCAGGACCTCATTACACCGAGTGCTGACCAAGCACTGGCAGCCTGCATTGCCCCAGAGTGCTGAGCTAAGAGTGCAGCAGACCAGTGCAGTTGCATGCACTTCAAAAGGCTAATTTATTTTCCCGATGTGTGAGTTAGTTTTATGATATCAGCATTTTATAGCTGGAAAGCAATGGGTTTCTTTCCAGCTCAGGGAATGCCCCTCCAGGTCCCCAGCTCACCAAAGGCTTTGGGCAAAGCCATGGACCCTTTCCTGGGCTTCCATTTGGCCACCCCCAAAAGCAAAAGGCATCTCAAGACAAATCCCTCAGAAGCTCTTTTGCCAGGCCTGCCAAATGCCCTCTCATTCTGCCTTTGCACAGTCATCGTGTGCACATGGGGAGGCACTGCACTCTGCTTTGAGAGGGCACACGGCCCCGTGCTGCCACGAGTGCTATTGTACCTCTGCTGGCAGTTGCTGCATTACTATGACAGCTGCAAACCTCGATGAGTGAATAACCTAATCGAGCCATTAAAGGAAACAGAAGCCCTCTGCCCTGTTTGATTTCTCTCTGTAATGATGTAAAGTGCACTTTAATGGAGTCAAAGTGGTCCTGGGCCATTCTTGTTAAGGCCATTTGATGCAGTGCTATTGAGTCCCACTGCTAGCGTTCATTACCTCCCTTCAGCTCTCTCCCCTGCTGCATTGTAGTTCAGACTTCCCAGCACAGTTTCTCTGCTGCTACAGCCCCTTGCCTGCGTTTTGTCTACATAAATTAGACCTTGTGCAGCATATTGGCCTGTCAGGGGACTAGGAAGAAACTGTATATTGTTTCTGGCATTCCCGGGCCCTTCTGCCCCTGACATCTGCTGTGTTTGTGACAGGGAATACATTCCTGACTCATTATCCGGGCAAGCGGAATCCCTCCCTGACAGCACCATTAATCAGAATCAAGCAGTCCGGCAAATAAAAAAAAAAAGAGAAGAGAGAGAGAGAGAAGAAGGAAAAGAAAGAGAGCAAAGAAAAGAAACGGTTCCTAACTTTCACTTCTGTGTCATTCCAACGTCTGGACAAGCAGCAATCTATCTTTGTGAGTGACAGCTCTGATGGATGGCATTATTTATGCTTTTGTGTATTAAAAGACAGTTCTGGCACTGCCTTGTCACTCTGCCAGAGATCCAGAAGAAAAAACAAAAGTTGAAATTTAATTTGAAGGGAAAGAGGGCAAAGATCAGAGGATCCGGGATGGAGAGCACTGCCTGGGAGGGATGGGGAGCAGGGAGAGGGGACACACAGTGCTCCAACAACTGACTGCTCCTACAGGTGCTGAGATGCTGGGCTTCACTGTGCATCTATATTAGTGCCTCCTTGGGTTGGGGGTCTGTCTGCTGACACAAATAAGCTGGACGTTCCTTGGAGGGATGCATTATTGAGGGAATGCTGGGCATTACGCTTAGTTTTCTGCGTGTAATTTGTGTGTGGTTGTGCATGCAAAAGTTATTCTATGCTCACATCTATGTACAACCAAATGTGTGCACAGGGCACCTTTGCACAGTGGGTGCTTGGATAAATTAATTCTGAACATTGGCTTTTTTTTGCTCTAGCATGCATATCTTCAGAGCTGCAGAACACATATCTAAACAGGTACATGAAGACAGCCCCACAGATAAATCCCAAGGCAAACAATGCACCCACAGGTTTAATTCCTTACTGTGTCCTTACCACACTCTTTGTAAACAAACTGAGGTTGAAACAAAGGGCTGCATTCTTGAAATCTGATACAGTTTTGCTCATTTAAAGCTATGGGGAAAAAAATGCCTTTCACTTCATCTGGAAAACGAAGTTTGAGTGCTAGCCCAGCCTCATAACTTTGCCTTTACATCCCCCACGCACAGACCAGTTGAGTGCGGAATGCAGCAGTCCTGGTATGAAGATTTAGATGCCCACATTTCCATCCCTACCATCTCCTGCCTGTAGACATGACTGGTATTTGCATGTGAAGTGCCAGGCTGGGAGCTGGCTCACACTGATCCATTTATAACATCAGAATTGCAGGGAGTGTAAATCTGTGTCTTTGTTTAACTGTGCTGATTTATGTGCTGGCAATTGAACCCATGGATATTTATACAGCATATACCACACCGTACATAAATACTAGAACTTGGTCAAAGTATGTTTCTATGAGGATATTATATATGGTGGTACATGAGGAAACAAGCAGGCCGTGCTCTTTTCAAGAGCAAGCAGGTATATCTTTCTGAAAACTGTGCATTATGTGTCCTTGTGTCAGCAGTGAATTTGGCCCTACACATATTTATATTTCTGCAGCCCTGACCGTAGGAAGAGCCTCCCAGGACCTGCTGCTTCACCTGCAGGCTGCACAGTGCAGAGCTGCCTGGTCTGAAGACCACAGTTAAGTTGTAAAAGCACATTACAGGAATCAGGCATCCCAAGTTTAGCTGACAGTGCTGAATTAGAAGCAGAAATCTTACCTGGAAAAGCTGGTTTGCATCACAGCTGGACGTTTCTTCATCTTTTGATGTATCCCAGGACAGAACAGAGCAAGCTGCCCAAATTCCTCTGTGCTGCTGCCAGAAAGGGATGGAGAGCCACAGAAGTGCCAATGCCATTCCAACATGCAACCACCTGAGCATAAACTTGCAGAGAGCCATTTGATGGAGTAGGAGTGATGTGAGGGCCTGCCCAGCACGCTGCCAGCTGTGCATGTAATGCTGCCACGGGTCCGTAGGCGCACAGTGCTTTCAGCACATGGGTCACAAACACAGAGATGGAGGCATGGAGCTCCCTGCAGTGGAACAACACAACGTGTTTCACTCTGTGATACTTTCAGCCCTGACTGACACCTGGTTTTGACCTGAGAAAACATGAAATGACTAGAAACGTCGTTCTCATTATTTATTACCTCTGCTTTCAGATGACCCATCTCCTGGCGATTTTGACAAACATCTGCTTTGGAACCTCTTAGTCAACAGATAGCATTTGCTTTTAATTAATGCTGATTTGTTTCATTCCCAAGTCTCAGCAGGTTTCATTCCCCTCTCCTTGACTATTGGCATCAGCAGCAGTGGCTGTACCACACCTTGCAAATCTGGGCAGCAGCCATTCCTGACACTGAGGATCCAGGGCAAAATCCCAAGCAACTCAAAAACTGCCAAAGTTCTCGGCTAAATCCGGGAATGGTGTTGACTTGCAGGTCCAGCTGGATCGTTGCTATCATCCTCTTGGACTCTTCTTCCTGAGGAGAGTGCATCCATCTCCTCTTCCTATCCGCAGGGATTATTCGGCTCAGCTGCATTACAACACTCAGATGTAACTCAGCACACTGACGGAGCACTGTGGATGGACAGACAGGGAAACTGCTACAAGCAATTGAGAATCCAGCAGCCCAGGATCACACCAGTGGTGTTCTGATGGAGGTGGAGGTCACCTGCACTGACTTCACCCAAAAAGGTTCCCAAAAGGAATGACATCACAGCAACCCCAGGCACTGAGCCGTCCTTGCAGAGTGGAAAAACCCTATTATTTTTGAGATCCAGAACTTAAATTTCAATGTGAGATTCGTGCATCACTCCTGCAGCTCCCCTGCAGCATCAGCTGCTCGGAGGGAACCGCTCATTTTCCTCCTCTCAGCCTCAGTTTGGAGTCTGTGGGTTGGCTTTTTGCAGGGTTGGTGCTGCTCCATTGAAACTGGGAGGGCAGGATGCAGTTAGGGGTGAATGTGCACAGGGCTTTCTCTCTACTGACTTCCAGAGGCATAAGTCAGGCTGCTCAGCTGCTCCAGATGGAAACACAACAGTCATCTTTCATAAGGGCTCTGCAGAGAAGACGACAAGAGTCAATCTTACTTTCAGTCTTACTGTATCTTCAAATGGCACTGCAAAATAAATAAATACGTCTAAGATTGCACCTCAGTTGGGGTAAGTGGTGTAAATGTTCCTATCTCTGGTGAAGACAGTTTCTACCCACTGAAGATCTGCCCCTTGATCTCCAAAGCCAAAGGAGCACAAACTCCTGTGTTTTAAGCACAGTAGTGGCAGTGCTTAATTCTATTCTGTCGTCTGTCAGAACAGCAGGAGGAAGAAGGAATGTATTGGTGTCATATGGAAACCACGGCTTGATGACGGACAAAATTAAATCCTTGCATTTGGACATAAACCATAGTAACACAAAATATGCAGCAAGTCAGGCTTGGTTTTCAATACTGAAAACACAAGGCCCCACTTGGCAGGCTGGGAAGGGATATTAGTCAGATTCAGACATGGTTTTCTTTGTTGGCTTTTTTTTTGAAGGATAAATAATTATGTGTTGAGATATTCCAGACTCGTGTTAACACAGTTGTGTGTGAACCACAGCAGAGGATGCTGTGAGAATGGGAAGGACTGGAGGTCCTTTAAACAACAAAGCGCCTGGAGATCCTGGAGGAATTCTGGGGCTCACTTCTGGAAAACAGTCCCAAAGTTTCCTCAAAATATGCCTGACACACTGATCTCCATAAATTAAACCTCCCAAATGTTTGCTTATTGGATGTTCTTAGGAGGTGGAGGTGCAGGGTCAGTCTGTGCTGTGTCTCTGTGCATGTCCGTGCATTGCTGCTGCTGCAGCTGGGCTGTGCCACGCCATAGGCTGAGCCCCCATCCCTGCACACCCTCTGTGCTCTGCAGCTGCTCTCACTGCCCAAAGCTCAACTAAGCCTTTTACCAGTTGAAGCCTGGAGATGGCTTGCAAAAGTTTCTTTCGCTCTTGGTAGCGTTCCTTATTTGGTTGGAATAAAGATTTGCGCACAACAACAGATCAGCCAAACAACCATGGAATTAAGGTTGGAAAAGGCCTCTGAGATCAGCAAGTCCAACCATCAGCCTATCCTCACCGTGCCCACTAACCGTGCCACAGCACCATACCATCAAGTATTTTAACTTGTTGCAATGCCATTCCAATCCTGAGATGGATTTACTTGCTGAAACAGCTCAGCAAATGACTTCTGCCTCATCGTTTATTCCACAGTCTTCCAGGCTGTGCTGTACCTCATGTTTTAGAAGAAACCCCAATGTAGCAAAAGGCCTTCCAGCCCTGTCCCACCACCATGCTGCTGTTTTTATCTACATTGCAATGCTCTGAAGGCAGACCCTATTTTTTGTAGTGTTTTGTACAGCGCTCTGCTCAGCAAAGACCTGACCCAGGCTCTTCTTGCTACCTGCCCTGTCTGAGCTGATAACCGTAACAGCTCACAGAGCTGCTTCAAGCGGGTGCTATGATTTCTCCTAGAGGTGCTGTGCAGAGAACAGCACTCAGATGGCACAGCAGACACAGATCTCCTGCACAGACTGAGCCGTGTCCCTGTGGTGCTGCACTGCCTGCTCTGATTTGCACCCATCCCAGATCGCTGTGACTGCTGCTCTACATCTTGCACAGTCCCACTGCCCTCACGAGTGTGAAATGGAACTTATAAATCAATTTGGATTTTATAAATACAATTTGGAAAGGGCAAAGGATGTAAATGTCAGCGCAGCAGAATGAGTTTACGTAGATGAAGTCAAGGCGAGTAGCACAGATATGGCATGGAGCTGGACTTCACATCTCACTGATGCTCTTGGTCCAGAGCTTTGCTCATTAATGAGGCCATCATTCTGTTATTCAAACTCGTGGTAAGTGGTTCCTCAGGCAGAGATCCAGCAAAGCACTTAGGCAAATTCATAAATTTATGTCCCACTGACTTCTGTGCAACTATTTATATGCTCAAAGTCATGCATGTCTTAAATGCATTTCCAGATCAGGCCTTGTATTCAACAAATAGCCCTTCTGCAGCAGTGTAAGCCCCAGACTTCCAAGATTCACGAGTTCACATTGTGATTTCTGAAGCTACCACAACTGCAACATAGAACACAGCATCAGAAAATGCTATAAAATAAGAAGCCATAGCTTTGACCCACACCCGAATGGGGCTGATGGAGTGCTTGGGAGCAGCTTTGGGTCGATATGCCATATTTTAGAATGGCACATTTCAGTTCTCACAGACTTCAGGCACTGTGGATCTAAGAACCTCCTGTATTCACACCTGTGTGATCCATGTTTTGCTCCTTTCTTTCCCAAACACAGCTCAACACATTCTTTAACAGATCAAACATTTTAAATCCCAAAGCGACGTTCTGCAGGAAGTGATTTAGAGTCAGCTCAAGCTGCTGTTAATATAATTGGTAATTTCATCAAACTAAAAGCTATGGTGATTTATTTTTAATTACACTCTCTATTTCTACGTGGGAAACAGCCATACACACCCTGTGCCTCCCGCCTGACTCCCCATCCCCATCCCCATCCCATCCCATCCCCATCCCCATCCCCATCCCCACACTCTGAGCTCTCCACTGTGCAGATGGGTTCACAGGAATGGTCTGACATTGACCAGGAGCGACCAGCAGCAGCATTTACACCACTATGGACTTCTCCCCTGCTCCTTCTCATGCAGCTTTTCAAAGCCTGAGCCAGCACAGGCTGCGAGAGATGAACATGCAATTAAACCCTTGGGGAAACCTGCCTTGGTGAAAATCTCAGGGCAGACAAAATCCTGAGGCTTTCGATATTTCGTAGGATTTGTGCTTCTCGCTTCTCTCCTTCACACAAAGCCTTTGAGGAACAGATTAACTTGGTCTGCTGGGAAACTTTAGCTGCAGGAAACTCCAGTCTGTTGCAATTGCTCCATTTCCCTTTGACAAAGCCCTGCACCCCGCGGGCCAACAACCTGCATTACACCCACTGCTCTCACCGGGGTCACTTTACATTGCATCACTGCTAAATGGAAACCACCCGGTGACACTGGGGGAAACCTGAGCTCGTGGCTCCAACTCCTGCACTGCTGCAGGGATGGCTTCGTTTGGAACTCGGAAGAAAACAACAGCAAAACTCAAAGAGGCACGGATTTGCCTTTTGCCTGCGGGGCTGCAGGGCTATGTGTGCATGCCCACATATGCTGGTGTAGGCAGGAGGTCCCACATGTGCCAGCCCAGAGCCCTGTGTGCTCTGAACATTTTGTGCCCATCTCACCATCAGCCACGACCCCATTCCTCGTGTTACTGGCCTGGTTGTACAAAACTCACTGAGGAAATCAGGCCCACAAGGTTGGGAGTTTAGTTCTAAAATGGTGGTTTTCAAAAAGCAGGCAGAGAGATTAAACACATGTTGACGTATGAAACTCAACATACCCACAGGCCATTGAATACGTTCCCCAAATCTGAATGGATGCACAAGCAAGCCTCATTTCCCTCATCCCTGCCTACCAGCACCCAGCCAATGCACTTTGTGGAGTCCATAGAGATGTGGCATTATAAAGATCATGCGGCCCAGAAAAGTACAGAAGTGATTTAAAACATTCTAATCTCATTAATCTGTTTCTTCTCCCTGAAGAGGTTCAAAGCCCAGGCCGGATCCTTCGCTGGCAAGTAAAGTAGAAAAGCACTTAAATAAGACCTTGAATTTAAGCTTATGCTTAAATTATATTTACCACAAAGTTCATTTTGAGATAAATTCATGCTAAGACAATATTTCTAAGGAAAAAAGCTCCTCACTTAAGCCAGAGCCTTCGCAGTATAAATAGAGCTAATCTGCAGTAGATGAGTTTTTCTGCAGCAGGACTCCTTCACCCACTGCTCTGAGCCCCATTCTGCAGTGCAGGGATAGGGGC
This sequence comes from Centrocercus urophasianus, assembly GCF_019232065.1. NCBI lineage: Eukaryota > Metazoa > Chordata > Aves > Galliformes > Phasianidae > Centrocercus > Centrocercus urophasianus. The sequence continues at coordinate 670,311 of NW_024885089.1, read as the reverse complement.
AGTGGCTCATTGGCTGCTACCAGTGAGCTGATCCTGTTCAGATTTGGCACATTCAAGCACACAGCAACAGAAAGTCACTATAAAAACTGATACCCAAAGCACCACTAACAGCCCAGAAACTCAGACCCATTTTCTTGATCCCATTCTTTCCCTCTGGACAACCTTCTATGGTGCACTGGTCCACTCCTATCCTTATCACAGCGTGTTCCCACTTAACATCCCTAAGCTTCCCACGTGTGAAGAAAGCAATACAAATGTAGCTCAGCCACATCTGTAATTGGAGGTTCCGTGTGCATGCCAGTATTGCATTATTCCTATTATTGCTATTGACAGTATAAATGGCAGCACCATAATGGGACAACAGCATCAGGTCTCAGGGAGGCAGAGGGTAAGGAGACATTAATATGTGCAGTCAACATACATCTTGCACTAAGAGAGTGTGCTGGTATGAGTGGTTCTGACACCTAGAACATAAACCAGATGGCCCCTTTCTTACACCATATCATGCAAAAAGAGATTTGAATTAATTCATGTAGAAATCATGACAATTCTGTTACTGTTGGAACTCAGCACGGCGGACAGGGTGGCAGGAGATTATGCTGAATTTTTAACTTATCAAATACCAATGACAGATGTCACTGCCTGTGTTCCTTTGTTGTCTTCCATCCTTTCTCCATCCCAGAGCCTTCGTTTCCCTTCTCCAGAGCAGCAGCTCTGTCATCCATTCCATTCCAGCAGCTCTGGAAAACTATTTCAATTAAATTTTGTGCAGTACATTCTCCATGTCCCTGCGCAAAAAGCAATCCATCAAACCCCAAAGCGTGTTCCCAAAACCACAAAGATGCTGGTGTAAACTCCACCTATCCACCCTTTTTTATTGAAATTCCATTCAAAATTTGTCAAATTTTACTGCTGGTTTTTTTTTTCCTTTTTTCCTTTTTTTTTTTCCTTTTCCCCAGATTGAAGCATCAGAAGCTTCATCCCTGCCCTTCACACACCTCCTCAGCACCACACAGATCCATAGGGGATGGAAGAAGCCTCTGGAGCTCCCCACTGAACCCCTCTAAAGCAGGAAAGCATTCAGGTGGATCTTGAATCTCTCCAGAGAACCAGACTGCACCAACTCTCTGTGCAGGTTGTCCCAACACTCTGGGACCCTCAAGGTAAAGAATTTCCCCCTAATGTGCAGATGGAATCCCCTGGGCTGCAGCCTGTGCTTGACAGCCCTCATCCTGGTGCTGGGCACGGCTGGACAGAGCGTGGCCCATCCATTTGTCTCCTAGCCTTCAGATACTGATAAGCATTGCTCAGATCCCCTCTCTGTTTTCCAGGTGAACAGCCCTGGGGCTCTCAGCCCATCCCCACCAGGAGGTGTTCCAGGCTCCCACTTTCTTTGCAGCCCTGTGCTGGCCTCTCTCTAGCAGTTCAGTCTGCCTGGAACTGGGCATAGTGACCTTCCTGGGGCAGAGCAAAGGGGAGCAGCACCTCCCTGCCCTGCTGGCACCCTGTTCAATGCACCCTGGGGTCCCATTGGCCTCCTTGGCCATGAGGGTGCACTGCTGGCTCATGGTCAACTGTTGGCCAACCATTGGTCAATCAGAGCATCTCCTTGGCCACCAGGGCACACTGCTGGCTCCCTCTGCACAGCTCGTTCCCACTGACTATGCCAGCCCCGTGCTGGGCAGCATGAGCAGCACCAATCAGCACTCAATCCTCAGCCAACATGGCTTCAACGCATCTGCTGGGGTTCTCCTGCTGCTCAACAACCCGTGTGGTTTCATTGGTGCTGGCAGAGAGCAGCAGTGCTGATGTTTCCTTTCATCAGTGGGGATCAGGCTCAAGCCACTGCCTCCTTGGATGTGTGTGCAGCTCTTCCACCTCCTGTCACTGGAATGACAGATCTGCTGGGGCCTGGCACCTGGGTGTGCCACAGAGCCAGCGCTCAGCTCAGAGCACACACAGCTTTTCTTCCTTTTTCTTTTTTTTTCTTTTTTTTTTTTCTTTTTTTTTTT